>NW_027045934.1:0-40698 GCF_025399875.1 Dalotia coriaria | reverse complement strand
AAAAAATTTTAAATTTTTTTTTTTTTTAAAAACAATTAAAAAAAAACCGTTTCAAAAATTTTTTTAAGCTTTTAAATTTAAAACCCCTTAAAAAAGCTTTAAAAAAACTTTAAAAAAAATTTTTAGTTTTTTAGGTTAAAACGCAATTTAATTAAAACCGTTTTTAAAAAAATTTTTTTTTTGGTTAAACCGTTAAAAAAGAAATTTTTAAAAAAAACGAAAAAAAAAATTTTTTTTTTTGCTTAAAACGTTAAACCAAAAAAAAAAAAAAAAATTTTTTTTAAATTTTTTGGTTTAAAACGGAATTTAAAAAAAATTTTTTAAAAAAATTTTTTTTGTTTTTAGCGAAAAAAAATTAAAAAATAAAAAAAAAAATTTTGCTTTTAATTTTTAAAATTTTAAAAAGAAAAAAAAAAAAGGGTTTTTAAAAAAAAAAAAATTTTTACTTTTTTAAAACGTTAAACAAAGGGTTTTAAAAAGTTTTTAAAAATTTTTTAAAATTTTTCCTTAAAAAATAAAAAATTTAAAAAGTTTTTTGGGGTTTTTTTTTTTTTTAAAAAATTTTTTTTAAAAAATTTTTAAAAAATTTAATTTTTTTTAAAAGGAAAAAAAAAAAGAATAAAAAAATTTTTTAAAAAATAAAAAAAATTTTTTTTTAGCCGGGGTTAAAAGAATTTATAAAACGAAAAAAAAAAAAAAATTTTTTTTTCCAAAAAAAAAATTTCCGTTTTTTTTATTAAAAAAAATTTAAAGCTGTTTTTTTAAAGCTTTTAAAAAAAATTTAAAAAAAGGCTTTTTTTTTAAAAAATTAAAAAATTTTTTTGGTTTTTCAAAAAAAATTTTTTAAAAAATTTTTTTAAAAATTTTTTCTTTTGGGGGAAATTTTAAAAGAAAAAAAAAAAAATTTTTTAAAAAAATTTTACCCCTTAAAGGGTTTTTAAAACCAAAAAAGGCTTTTTTAAAAAAAAATAAATTTTTTTTTAACGAAAATGAAAAAAAATTTTAAAAAAAAAATTAAAAATTTTTTTTTTAAAACGAAAAATAAATAAACCCCTTTTTTTTAAAAAAAAATTTTTAGCTTTTTTTTGTTTTAAAATAAGCAATTAAAAAACTTAAAAATTTTTTTTTTTTTTTTTAAAAAAAATTTAAATTTTTTTTAAAAAACAAAAAAAAATTTTAAAATCGTTTTTTTTTAAAATTTTAAAAAAAAAAAAAAATTTTTTTTTTTTTTAAAAAAAAATTAAAAAATTTTTTTTTTTTTAAAAAAAAAAGATTTGTTTTAAAAATTTTACTTTAAATAAAAAAACAAAAAAAAAATTTTTTTTTTTTATTTTTAAAAATTTTAATAAATTTTTTTTTTTTAAAAAAAAAAACCCTTTTTTAAAATTTTTTTTAACCCTTTTTTTAAAAAACGAAAATTTTTTTTTTTAGGTTTTTCCTTAAAAAAAAATCAAACTTTTTTGAAAAAATTTTCTTTTAAATTTTGAAATTTTTAAAAAAGAATTTTAAAAAAAACGTAATAAAACGGCCCTTTTAAAGTTTTTTGCTTAAAAAATTAAAGCGTGTTTTTAAAAAAAATTTTTTAAAACAAAAAAAATTTTTTAAAAAAAAATAAAAAAATTTTTGTCGTTTTTTGTTTTGCTTAAAAAGTTTAAAGCTAAAGGGCTTTTTTCTAAAAAAAGTTTTTTAAATTTTAAATTTAAACGAAAAAAAAATTTTTAAAAAAAAAAAATTTTTTTTTAGGTTTGCTTAAAACGCGATTAAAGAAAAAATTTCGTTTTGCTAAAAAATTTTTTTAAGCTTTTTAAATTTAAACGAAAAAAACATTTAATAAAACGTTAAAAGTGTTTTTAGTTTTTCCCGGTTCAAAAAATTAAATTTTTTGCTTAAATTTCAAATTTTAGAGCTAAAATTTAAATAAAAAAAAAAAAAAAAATAATTTTTTTTTTTATTTTTTTTACGCGTTAAAAAATTGCAAAAAATTTTTTTTAAAATAAATTTTAAAATTTTAATTTTTTTAAAAAAAAAATTTAAAAAAAATTTTTTTCCCGTTTTAGGGTTTTTTTCCGAAAAACCAAAACCCCTTTTGCTTTTTTAAAAATAAGCTTTTAAGTTTAATCGTTGAAATTTTTAAAAAAAGAATAAAAAAAAAAGTTAAAATTTTTTTTTTTACGCGTTCGCAATTAAATAAACCCCTTTTTTTTTGTAAAATGTTTTAAAATTTTTAGCTAAATGCAAAAACCCAAATAATAAAGTTAAAAAAATTTTTTTTTTTAATTTTTTTTTAAAAAAAATAAAAAAAAAACTTTTTTGAAAAAATGTTTTAAGAAATTTAAACTTAAAAAAAATTTAATAAAACGTAAAAAAATTTTTTTTATGTGTTTTGAAAAAGAAATAAATTTCCAAAATTTTTAAACTTTTGTAAATTTAAAAAAGAATTTTAAAATTAAAAAATTCCTTTTTAACCGTTTTACCCGAAAGGGGTTTTCCCCAAAAATTTTTTTTTTAAACTTTTAAAGCCAAAAGAAAAATTTTAAAAAAAACGAATAAAAAAAAATTTGGTTTTTTGTTTTACGCGTTAAAAAAATTAAAACCCAAAAATTTGGTTTTTTAAAAAAAGATTTTAAAGCATTTTAGATCTTGAAACCTTAAAATAAAAGCAATTTAAAAAAAACGAAAAAAAAATTTTTTTTTTTTTTTAGGGTTTAAAAACCCAAAAAATTTCAAAATTTTTTTTTAAATTTAAAAAATTTTTAAAACGTTAAATAAAAAAAAAAAAAAAAAAAAAAAATTTTTATTTTAAAATTTTAAAAAAAATTAAAAATAAAGGGGTTTTTTTAAAAAACAAAGCAAAAACTTTGGTTTTTTAAAGTTTAAAAAAAATAAAAATTTACTTTTTTTTTTTTTTGCTTTTAAAAAGTAAATTTTTTTTAAAAAAAAAATTTTAAAAAAATTTAAATTTTTTAAAGTTTTTTAAAAAAAAAAAAAAAAATTTTTTTTTTTTTTTAGGGGTTTTTGTGTTTTTTTTTAAAATTTTTTAAAAAATTTTTTTGGTTTTCGTTAAAAAAATTTTTTATAAAAACGAAAATTTTTAAAAATTTTTTTTTATTTAAAACCAATTTTAATTTTTAAAATTTTTTAAAATAAAAAATTTTTAATCGTTTTTAAAAAATTTTTATTAAAAAAAATAAAATCTGTTTTTTTTTTTT
Source organism: Dalotia coriaria (assembly GCF_025399875.1). Taxonomy (NCBI): domain Eukaryota; kingdom Metazoa; phylum Arthropoda; class Insecta; order Coleoptera; family Staphylinidae; genus Dalotia; species Dalotia coriaria. The sequence goes on along the minus strand of NW_027045934.1, from coordinate 37,489 downwards.
GGGTTTTAAAAAGGTTTTTAAAAAAAAGCTTTTTAAAAAAATTTTTTAAAATTTTGCTTAGAAAAAAAATTAAAAAAAAAAAAAAAAAAAATTTTGGGTTTTTAGCTTTATTAAAGAAATTTAAACCAAAATTTTTTAAAAAAAATTTTTTAAATTTTTTTTAAACGTTAAAAGGAAAAAAAAAAGGGGTTTTTTTTTTTTTTTTTATTTAAAAGGGAAAAAACCCAAAATTTTTTTTTTTAAAAATTTTTTGAGCAAAAAATAAAATTTTTTAAAAAAAAAAAATTTTCGTTTTTACTTTTACCTTAAAAAAAATTAAAAACCGGAAAAATTTTAAATTTTTTAAGTTTTTAAGGTTAAAAAAAAAATTTTTTTAAAAAAAAAAAATTTCCTTTTTTTTTTTACGCAAAAAAGAAAAAAAAAAAAAAAAATTTAAAAAAAAAAAAATTTTGTTTTAGGTTTTAAAATTAAAAAAAATTTTTAAAAAAAAAATTTTTTTTAAAAATTTTTGGGTTTTTAAACTTTTGGGAAATTTAAAAAATTTTTTTTTCTTTAATTTTTTCGTTTTAAAAATTTTTAAAAGAAAAAAAATTTTTTAAAAAAAATTTTAAAATTTTTTTCCTTTTTTAAAATTTAAAAATAAAAAAAAAAAAAAATTTTTTTTTTTTTTCTTTTAAAACCGTTAAACCAAAAATAAAACCCCTTTTTTTGAAAAAAAAAGTTTTTAAAAGTTTAGGGTTTTAAAAAAAATTTTTTTAAAAGGGTTTTAAAAAAAAATTTTTTGTTTTTAAATTAAATTTTAAAAAATTTTTTTTAAAAAAAAAAAAAATTTTGATTTTAATTTGGGTTTTTTTATTAAAAAACCAAAAAAATCTTTTTTGAAAAAAAATTTTTGCATTTTTTAAATTGGTTTTTAAAAAAAAAAAAACAAAAATTTTTTTTTTATGGTTTTAGGGTTTAAAAACGAAAAAAAAATGGTTTTTTTTAAAAAAAAAATTTTTCCATTAAAGTCGGTTTTTTTAAAAAAAACTTTTAAAAAATTTGTCGTTTTTTTTTTTTTAGCTTAAAACCAAAAAATAAAGGGGGTTTTTTTAAAAAATTTAATTTTAAGTTTTAAACTTAAAGGGGTTTCTAAAAAAAAAAAAATAAAAATTTTTTTTATGCGTTTTAAAAACAAAAAAAAATTTGTTTTTTTTAAATTTTTTAAATTTTAAATTTAAACTTCAAAAGGCTTTTTAAAAAAAAGAAAAAATTTTTCTTTTTATTTTTTACGCAAAAAAAACAAAAAATTTTTTTTTTTTAAAAAAATTTTAAAAACATTAAAAAAAAAGTTCAAAAAACATTTTAAAAACTTTTTTTTTCCGTTAAAAGGGAAAAAAAAAAAAGGGTTTTAAAAATGCTTTTTCCCCAAAATTTTAAATTTTAAAATGGTTTTTAAAAAAAATTTTTTTTAAAAAATTTGTTTTTGGTTTTTTTTTCCCAAAAAAAAAAAAAAAAAGGGCAAAATTTGTTTTTAAAAATTTATTTTAAATTTTTAAAAGGTTTTAAAAATAAAAAAATTTTTTTATTTTAAAAAAAAAAAAAAAAAAAAGTTTTTTTTTTTTAAAAGCTTTTTTAAATTTAAAAATTTTTTGCAAAAAATTTAAAAAAAATTTTTAAAATTTAAAAAAAAAAAAAAAAAAATGTTTTTGCTTAAAAAATTTTGCATTTTTTTCTTTAAAATTTTAAAAAAAAAATTTAAAATTTTTTAAATAAAATTTTAAAAAAAAAAAAAATCTGTCGTTTTATGCTGTTTTACGCGCGCAAACGCATTAAAGCTCAAAACGCTGTTTTGCTAAAATAAGCATCTTTCAAGACGATCGCTGGAAATCGTTCAAATAGACTTAGCCAAAAATAAAACGAATAATAAAAAATTTCGCCGTTTTATCCCGTTTTACGCGTTAAAACCTGCGAACAAAGCTCAAAACGCTGTTTTGCTAAAATGACATTTTCAAGCATTTGATCGTTGAAATCGTTCAAATAGACGCAATATTAATAAAAACGAATAATAAAATTCTCTGTCGTTTTTATGCTGCTTTACGTTAAAACGCAGAATAAACAAACAAAGTTGCTTTTGCTAAAATAAGCATTTTCAAGCATTTTAGATCGCTGAAATCGTTCAACAGACGCAGACAATAAAACGAATAATAAAAAATTGCTGTTTTATGCCGTTTTACGTTAAAACGCAGATTAAAAGCTCAAACGTGCTGTTTTGCTAAAATAAGCATTTTCAAGCATTTAGATCGTTGAAATCGTTCAAATAGACGCAATATTAATAAAAACGAATAATAAAAATTCGTCGTTTTATGCTGTTTTACGCTGCTAAAACGCAGATTAAAGCTCAAAACGTGCTGTTTTGCTAAATAAAATATTTTCTAGCATTTTAGATCGTTGAAATCGTTCAAATAGACGCAATATTAATAAAAACGAATAATAAAACACGTCGTTTTTATGCTGTTTGACGCGTTAAAAACGCAGATTAAAGCTCAAAACGTGCTGTTTCGCTAAAATAAGCTTTTCGCTACTTTTAGATCGTTGAAATCGTCATAAATAGCTAACATAATAAAAAACGAATAATAAAAATTCGCCATTTTATGATGTTTTACGCGTTAAAACGCAGATTAAAGCTCAAAACGCTGTTTTGCTAAAATAAGCATTTCGCCATTTTAGACGCGAACGTTCAACAGGACGGGGATTATTAAAACAACAATAAAAATCGTCGTTTTTATGCTGTTTTACGCGTTAAACGCAGATTAAAAGCTCAAAAACGTGCTGTTTTGCTAAAATAAGCATGCCGCGCGATTTTAGGATCGCGAAATCGCTAAATAGATGTGCAATATTAATAAAAACGAATAATAAAAATTCGTCGTTTTATGCTGTTTTACGCGTTAAACGCAGATTGCCCAAACGTGCTGTTTTGCTAAAATAAACATTTTCAGCATTTTGTGATCGTTGAAATCGTTCAAATAGACGATGGCCAAAAACGAATAATAAACATTTCGTCGTTTTATGCTGTTTACGCGTTAAAACGCAGATTAAAGCTCAAACGTGCCGCTTTGCTAAAATAAGCATTTTCAAGCATTTTAGATCGTTGAAATCGTTCAACAGTAGCTAACATTACCAAAAACGAATAATTAAAAAATCGTCGTTTTATGCTGTTTTACGCGTTAAAACGCGATTAAAGCTCAAAATGCCGTTCGCTAAAATAAGCTTTTTTCAAGCATTTTGACGCGAAACGCTTTAAATAGGAAGTAAATATTTAACGAAAACGAATAATAAAAATTCGTCATTTTTATGATGTTTTACGCGTTAAAACGCGTGATTAAAGCCTTCAAAACGCTGTTTTGCTAAAATAAGCATTTTCCAGCATTTGTGATCGTTGAAATTGTTCAAATAGACGCAATATTAATAAAAAACAATGAGCGATCTCTGCCGTTTTATGCCGTTTTACGCGTTAAAACGCAGAATAAAGCCCAAAACGTGCTGTCGCTACAGCACAGTTACGCATTCAACGCCAAACGCCCCGCACAACACGTCGTCAAAAACGAATAATAAAAAATTCCGTCGTTGCGCCGCCACGCGCCAAACGCACCAAACGCGCTTACTTCGCTATCGGTGATCGTTGAAATCGTTCAAATAGAAGCTTAAATATTAATAAAAACGAATAACGTAATTTGTGCCGGGAGGCAGCGATAAAAGAAATCGTAGATTAAACTTTCAAAACGTGCTGTTTGCTAAAATACATTTTCAAGCATTTTAGATCGCGGAAATCGTTCAAATAGACGCGCAATATTAATAAAACCGAATACCGTGTACCCGCGTCGCCTTTGCCTTTACGCGTTAAAATGCAAATTAAAGCTCAAACGTGCTGTTTTGCTAAAATAAGCATTTTCACATTTTAGATCGTTGAAATCGTTCAAACAGAAGCTACTATTAATAAAAAACGAATAATAAAAAATTCGTCGTTTTATGCTGCGTTTTATGTTGTTCGCGACAAAGCTCAAAACGCCGTTTTGCTAAAATAAATACCAAGCATCTTTAGATCGCTGAAATCGTTCAACAGACGCAATATGTTCGAAGGCACCTCGCCGTTTTATGCTGTTTTACGCGCTTAAAAAACTCCTGAGAATAGCTCAAAACGCGCCGCCTGCCAAATAAGCATTTTGAAGCTTTTACTTCTCTTGATCGCGAAAACGTTCAACAGAAGCCAATATTAATAAAAAAACGCATAATAAAAATTGTCGTTTTTATGCTGCTTTACGCGAGCATCGCGCAGACAGCTCAAAACGTACGCCTGGCGGTAACAAACATCAAGCGATTTTCTGACGCTGAAATCGTTCACAAATAGACGCAATAAAAAAAACGAATAATAAACATTCGTCGTTTTATGTTGTTTTACGCGTTAAACGCAGATTAAAGCTCAAACGCGCTTGTTTTGGCTAAAATAAGCATTTTCACATTTTAGATCGCTGAAACGTCAAATAGAAGTACATAATAAAAAACGAATAATGCAAATCTGTCATTTTATGATGTTTTACGCGTTAAAAACGCAGATTAAAGCTCAAACGTGCTGGTTTTGCTAAAAATAAGCATTTCCAGCATTTTAGATCGTTGAGTCTGTTCAACAGACGCATATTAACAAAAAACGAATAATAAAAGATTTCGTCGTTTTTATGCTGTTTGACGCGTTAAACGCAGAATAAAAGCTCAAACGTGCTGCTTGCCAAAATAAGCATTTTCAAGCATTTTTGATCGTTGAAATCGTTCAAATAGAAGCAATATTAATAAAAACGAATAATAAAAATTTGTCGTTTTATAAGCTGTTTTACGCGTTAAAACCGCAGAGATTAAAAGCTCAAACGTGCTGTTTTGCTAGCCAGCATTTTCAAGCATTTTAGATCGCGAAATCGTTCAACAGTAGGCTAAATATTAATAAAAACGAATAATAAAAAATTCGTCGTTTTATGTTGTTTTTACGCGTTAAAACGTGAGGATTAAAGCTCAAAACGTGCTGTTTTGCTAAACATACTTTCAAGCATTTTAGATCGTTGAAATCGTTCAAATAGACAATAAAAATAAAAAACGAATAATAAAAATTTCGGTCGTTTTGTTGTTTTACGATAAAACGCAGATTAAAGTTCTCAAAAACGTGTTGTTTTGCTAAAATAAGTATTTTCAAGCATTTTTAGATCGTTGAAACGTTCAAATAGACGCAATATTAATAAAACGAATAATAAAAAATTTCATCAGCCTTTTATGCTGTTTTACGCGTTAAAACGCAGATTAAAGCTCAAACGTGCTGGCTTACGCGCGAAGATTTTCAAGCATTTTAGATCGTTGAAATCGTTCAACAGAAGCAATATTAATAAAACGAATACGTACTTCCCTAAGTCGTTTTTATGTTGTTTTACGCGTTATTAAAACGCAGATTAAAGCTCAAACGTGCTGTTTTGCTGTACGCTACTTCAAGCATTTTAGATCGTTGAAATCGTTTAAATAGAAGAATAAAAATAAAAAAACGAATAATAAAATTTCTGTCGTTTTATGTTGCTCTTTACGCGTTAAACGCAGATTGCAAAGCTCAAAAACGTGCTACGCATAAAATAAGCATTTTCGCTATTTTAGATCGTTGAAATCGTTCACAGACGCAATATTAATAAAAACGAATAATAAAATTTCCCCATCGTTTTTATGCTGTTTTACGCTGCTAAAACGCATTTAAAGCCCAAAATGCGCTGTTTTGCTAAAATAAGCATTTTCGCTACTGATCAGTTTAAACCGTTCAAACAGCGCAAACATTAATAAAAAACGGAACAGCAAAACTTCGTCGTTTATATTGTTTTACGCTTAAACGCAGATCAAAAGCTCAAAACGTGCTGTTTTGCTAAAAATGGCATTTCAAGCATTTTAGACGTTGAAATCGTTTAAACAGGCTACTGGCGAATAAAAACGAATAATAAAAATTTACGGCTGTTTTACGCGTTAAACGCAGATTAAAGCTCCCAAACGTGCCGTTTTGCTAAAATAAGCATTTCAAGCATTTTAGATCGCTGAAATCGTTCAACAGATGCAATATTAATAAAACGAAGAATAAAAAATTTCGTCGTTTTACGCCGCCTTACGCGCAAAAACGCAGATTAAAGCCTAAAACGTACGTTTAAGCGGCTAAAATAAGCATTTTCAAGCATTTTAGATCGTTGAAATCGTTCAAATAGAAGTAATATTAATAAAAAATCGAATAATGTGCACCACCGCTTTTATGCTGTTTTACGGTTAAAACGTGACAAAAGCCAAAACGCTACTTTTAAGCTAAAATTAAAGCATTTTCATTTAGATCGTTGAAATCGTTCAACAGACGCAATATTAATAAAAACGAATAATAAAAATTCGTCGTTTTATGCTGTTTTACGCGTTAAAACGCAGACAAAAGCTCAAAACGTGCTGTTTTGCTAAAATAAGCATTTTCAAGCATTTTAGATCGCTGAAAATCGTTCAAATAGAAGCAATATTAATAAAAAACGAATAATAAAAATTCGTCGTTTTATGCTGTTGTACGCGTTAAAACGCAGATTAAAGCTCAAAACGTGCTGTTTTGCTAAAATAAGCATTTTCAAGCATTTTAGATCGCTGAAATCGTTCAAATAGTGAAGCAGCAAACAATAATAGTACCCGTCGTTTTATGCTGTTTTACGCGTTAAAACGCAGATTAAAGCTCAAAAACGTGCTATTGGCTAAAATAAGCATTAAGCATTTGTGATCGTTGAAATCGTTCAAATAGACGCAATAAAAATAAAAACGAATAATAAAATTCTGCCGCTTTATCCGTTTACGCGTTAAATGCAACAAAGCTCAAAACGCTGTTTCGCAAATATTACTTTCGCTATTTCAGATCGTTGAAATCGTTCAAATAGACGTTATTAATAAAAACGAATAATAAAAATTTCGTCGTTTTTATGCTGTTTTACGTTAAACGCAGATTAAAGCTCAAAACGTGCTGTTTTGCTAAAAATAAGCATTTTCAAGAACTTAAGACGTTGAATCGTTCAAATAGAAGCAAATATTAATAAAACCATAATAAAAAATTTTTTTTGTCGTTTTATAAGCGTTTTTACGTTGAAACGCAGAATAAAGCCTGCAAACGTGCGCTGTTTTGCTTAAATAAGCATTTTCAAGCATTTTAGATCATCGCTGAAATCGTTCAACAGACGCAATATTAATAAAAACGAATAATAAAAATTGCTTGTTCTTATGCTGTTTTACGCGTTAAAACGCAGATTAAAGCTCAAAACGTGATGTTTTGGCAACAAGCATTTTCAAGCATTTATCGCTGAACTGCCCAAACACGCAATATTAATAAAAACGAATAATAAAAAATTCGCCGTTTTAAAGGTTTTACGCGTTAAAACGGCAGATTAAAAGCTCAAAACGCGCGTTTTGCTAAAATAAGCATTTTCGCCATTTAGATCGTTGAAATCGTTCAACAGACGCAATATTAATAAAAACGAATAATAAAAAATTTCGTCGTTTTATTGCTTCACGCGTTAAAACGCAGATTAAAGCTCAAAACGTGCTGTTTTGCTAAAATAAGCATTTTCAAGAATTTTAGATCGTTGGAAATCGTTCAAATAGAAGCAATATTAATAAAAACGAATACGTACCGTCGTTTTTATGCTGTTTTACGCGTTGCGCAATAAAGCTCAAACGTGCTGTTTTGCTAAATAAGCATTTTCAAGCATTTTGATCGCTGGGAAACTGTTCAAATAGACGTAATATTAATAAAAACGAATAATAAAAATTCGTTGTTTTATGCTGTTTTACGTTAAAACGCAGATTTAAAGCTCAAAACGTGATGTTTTGCTAAAATAAATATTTTCTGCCATTTCAGATCGTTGAAATCGTTCAACAGACGCAAATATTAATAAAAACGAATAAAAAATTCGTCGTTTTATGCTGTTTTACGCGTTAAAAACGCAGATTGTGCTCAAACGTGCTGTTTTGGCAAAATAAGCATTTTCGCATTTTAGACGCCGAACGTTCGCTAAATAGACGCAATATTAATAGTAAAAAAACGAATAATAAAAAATTCGTCGTTTTATGCTGTTTTACGTTAAAACGCAGATTAAAAGCCCAAAACGTGCTGTTTTGCTAAAAATAAGCATTTTCAAGCATTTTAGATCGTTGAAATCGTTCAAATAGAAGCAATATTAATAAAAAAAACGAATAATAAAAAATCGTCGTTTTATGCTGTTTTACGCGTTAACACGCAGATTAAAAGCTCAAAACGTGCTGTTTTGCTAAAATAAGCATTTTCTGCCACTTTAGATCGTTGAAATCGTCTAAACAGAAGCTAAATATTAATAAAAAACGAATACTGCACCGCTTACGCTGACGCTAAAACGCAGATTGTGCTCAAAACGTGCTGTTTTACAAAATCAGCATTTCGCCGTTTTAGTTCGTTGGAAATCGTTCTAAATAATAAAACGCAATAAAAATCGTTTACGTTGTTTTACGCGTTAAAAACGCAGATTAAAGTTCAAAACGTGCTGTTTTGTTAAAATAAGCATTTTCAAGCATTTAGATCGTTGAAATCGTTCAAATAGACGCAATAAAAATAAAAACGAATAATAAAAACTCTGTCGTTTTTATGTTGTTTTACGCGTTAAAAACGCGACGGTTCAAAACGTGCTGTTTTGCTAAAATAAGCATTTTCAAGCGACGACGTTGTAACCGTTCAAATAGAATTCAACACAATGCGAACACAAAAATCGTGAGTGTTGTTCTACGCTAAACGCGCAGATTAAAGCTCAAACGTGCTGTTTTGCTGTACGCGATTTTCAAGCACGGATCGTTGAAATCGTTCAAATAGAAGCAATACATCAAAAAACGAATAATAAAAAATCGTCGTTTTTATGCTGCCTTTACGCGTTAAAACGCAGATTAAAGCTCAAAACGCCGGTCACAAAATAAGCATTTTCAAGCATTTTGATCGCTAAATCGTCTTTCAACAGACCCAATATTAATAAAAACGAATAATAAAATTTCGTCGTTTTTATGCTGTTTTACGCGTTAAAACGCTGGATAAAAGCCTGCAAAATGCGCCGCGCTAAAATACATTTTCAGCAAGCATTTTAGGATCGCTGGAAACTCGCCAAATAGACGCAATATTAATAAAAAACGAATAATAAAAAATGCCGTTTTATAAGCGTTTACGCGTTAAAACGCAGATTACAGCTCAAACGTGCTGTTTTGCTAAATACATTTTCAAAGCATTTTAGATCGTTGAAATCACATTCAAATATAGGCATATTACTATAAAAACGAATAATAAAAATTTCGTCGTTTTATGTTGTTTTACGCGTTAAAACGCAGATTAAAAGCTCAAAACGTGCTGTTTTGCTAAAATAAGCATTTTCAAGCATTTTAGATCGTTGAAATCGTTCAAATAGAAGCAATATTAATAAAAACGAATAACAAAAAATTCCGTCGTTTTATGCTGTTTTACGCGTTAAAACGCAGATTAAAACTCAAAACGTGCTGTTTTGCTAAATAAGCATTTTCGCTATTTTAGATCGTTGAAATCGTTCTAAATAGGACGTGCAATATTAATAAAACCGAATAATAAAAATTTCGTCGTTTTTATGTTGTTTTACGCGTTAAACAAATCAAAGCTCAAACGTGCTGTTTTGCTAAAAATAAGCATTTTCAAGCATTTTAGACGTTGAAATCGTTCAAATAGAAGAATATTAATAAAAACGAATAATAAAAATCTGCCGTTTTATATGCTGTTTTATGTTAAACGCAGATTAAAGCTCAAACGTGCTGTTTTGCTAAAAATAAGCATTTTCAAGCATTTTAGGGATCGTTGAAACGCGTTCAATAATAGACGCACATAATAAAAACGAATAATTAAAATTTCGTCGTTTTATGCTGTTTTACGTTAAAACTCAGAATAAAGCTCAAAACGTGCTGTTTTGCTAAAATAGCATTTTGAAGCATTTTAGATCGTTGAAAACGTTCCACTAGAAGCAATATTAATAAAAACGTATAATAAAAAATTCTGTCGTTTTATTGTTTTACGCGTTAATACGCAGATTAAGCTCAAAACGTGCTGCTTTGCTACAAATAAACATTTCAAGCATTTAGATCGTTAAATCGTTCAAATAGGACGCAATATTAAAAAAAAACGAATAATAAACATTTCCGTCGTTTTATGCTATGCCTACGCGTTAAAACGCAGATTAAAGCTCAAACGTGCTGTTTTACAAAATAAGCATTTTCAAAGCATTTTAGATCGTTGAAATCGTTTAAATAGAAGCAATATTAATAAAAACGAATAATAAAAATTCGTCATTTTATGATGTTTTACGCGTTAAAGCGATTAGAAAGCTCAAATGCTTATTTGCTAAAATACATTTTCCAGCATTTTAGATCGTTGAAATTGTTCAGCTGACTCAAATATTAATAAAAACGAATAATAAAGATTTCTGACGTTTTATGCTGTTTACGCGCTAAAAACGCAGAATAAAGCTCAAACGTGCTGTTTTGCTAAAATAAGCATTTTCAAGCATTTTGATCGTTAAACGCCCAACAGGAAGCTAAATATTAATAAAAAACGAATAATAAAAATTTGCCGTTTTATGCTGTTTTACGCGTTAAAACGCAGATTCAAAGCTCAAAACGTGCTGTTTTGCTGCACAAGCGCCGCTACGCAGACGTTGAAATCGTTTAAATAGAAGCAACATTATCAAAAACGAATAATAAAAAATTCGTCGTTTTATGCTGTTTTACGCGTTAAAACGCAGATTAAAGCTCAAAACGTGCTGTTTTGCTAAAAATAAGCATTTTCAAGCATTTTAGATCGTTGAAATCGTCTAAATAGACGCAATATTAATAAAAAACGAAGCTAAAAAATTTCGGTTTTTATATGTTTTACGCGTTATTAAAACGCAGGACAAAGCTCAAACGTGCTGTTTTGCTACGCGTTAAAATAAGCATTTTCGCCATTTTAGATCGTTGGAACCGTTTTAAATAGAAGCAATATTATTAAAAACGAATAATAAAACATTCGTCATTTTTGCTGTTTTACGCGTTAAACGCAGATTAAAAGCTCAAAACGCTGTTTGCTAAAATAAGCATTTTCAAGCATTTTAGATCAAGCTGGAAATCGTTCAAATAGACGCAATAAAAATAAAAACGAATAATAAAAATTTCCCGTCGTTTTATGCTGTTTTACGCGTTAAAACGCAGATTAAAAGCTCAAAACGCTGTTTTGCTGTCAGCATTTTCAAGCATTTTAGACGCCGAAATCGTTCAAATAGACGCAATATTAATAAAAACAGAATAATAAAAAATTTCATCGTTTTATAAGCTGTTTACGCGTTGCACCCCGCATTTACCAAACGTGCTGTTTTGCTAAAATAAGCATTTTCAAGCATTTTAGATCGCTGGAAATCGTTCAACAGAAGCAATATTAATAAAAAACGAATAATAAAAAATTTCGTCGTTTTATGCTGTTTACGCGTTAAACGCAGATTAAAAGCTCAAATGTACGTTTTGCCAAAACGAGCATTTTCAAGCATTTTAGATCGCTGAAATCGTTTAAATATAGTTAAATATGAATAAAAAACGAATAATGCGTAAATTCGTCATTTTTATGTTTGCTTTACGCGCAAAACGCAGATTAAAGCTCAAAACGCTGTTTTGCTAAAAAATAAGCATTTTTCAAAGCATTTTAGATCGTTGAAATCGTTCAAATAGACGCAATATTACTAAAAACAATACAAAATTTGCTGCTTTTGCGTTGTTTTACGCGCAAAACGCAGATTGGGTGCTCAAAACAAAAGCTGTTTTGCTAAAATAAGTATTTTCTGCCGCTGCATTTCCTTTTGAGACGTTGAAATCGTTCAAATGTAGCTGCATATTAATAAAACGAATAATAAAAAAATTCATCGTTTTATGCTGTTTTACGTTAAAACGCAGATTAAAAGCCTCAAAACGTGCTGTTTTGCTAAAATAAGCATTTTCAAGCATTTTAGATCGTTGAAAACCGTTCAACAGACGCACATTAATAAAAAAAAAAACGAATAATAAAAAATTCGTCGTTTTATGTTGTTTGCCGCGCACCCAGATTAAAAGCTCAAACGCAGCTGTTTTGCCAAAATACATTTTCAAGCATTTTAGAGACGTTGAAATCGTTCAAATAGAAGCAATATTAATAAAAACCACGGCACAAAAATTCGTCGTTTTATGCTGTTTTACGCGTTAAACGCAGATTAAAAGCTCAAAACGTGCTGTTTGCTGTACAAGCATTTTCGGCATTTTAGATCGTTGAAATCGTTCAAATAGAAGCAATAATAATAAGAAACGAATAATAAAAAATCTGCCGTTTTATAGCCGTTTTACGCGTTAAAACGCAGATTAAAGCTCAAAACGCGCCGTTTTGCTAAAATAAGTACTTTCAAGCATTTACCGTTGAAATCGTTCAAATAGACGCAATAAAACAAAAACGAATACTGCAAAATTCCCCGTCGTTTTAACCGTTTTACGCGTTAAAACGCAGAATGCTCAAACGCTGTTTTGCTAAATGAGCATTTTCGCCATTTTAGATCGTTGAATCGTTCAAATAGACGCATTGCCAATGTTCTAATACAAAATTCCCTGTCGTTTATGCTACTCTACGCGTTGCCCGCGCCCGCTTTGCCGCCGACTTATCCAGTCCGTTCAAACACTACCATTAATAAAAAAACGAATAACAAAAATTTCCGTCGCTTTTATGCTGTTTTTACGCGTTAAAACGCAGAATAAAAGCTCAAACGTGCTGTTTTGCTTAAATAAGCATTTTCAAGCATTTGTAGATCGCTGAAATCGTTCAACAGACGCAATATTAATAAACGAATAATGTACCCGCTGTTTTATGCTGTTTTTACGCGTTAAAAACGGTGATTAAAGCTCAAAACGTGATGTTTTGCTAAAATGCTACTTCAAGCATTTTGTGATCATTGAAATCGTTCAACAGACGCACATTAATAAAAAACGAATAATAAAAATTGCCGTTTTTATGTTGTTTACGCGTTAAAACGCAGATTAAAGCTCAAACGCGCTGTTTTGCTAAAATAAGCATTTTCAAGCATTTTAGATCGTTGAAATCGTTCAAATAGACGCAATATTAATAAAAACGAATAATAATAAAAAATTGTCGTTTTATGCTGTTTTACGCGTTAAACGCAGATTGCGCCTTCAAAACGTGCTGTTTTGCTAAAAATAAGCATTTTCGCTATTTTAGATCGTTGAACCGTTCAAATAGAAGCAATATTAATAAAAAACGAATAATAAAAAATTCGTCGTTTTATGTTGCTTACGTTAACATCGCAGACAAAGTTTCAAATCGCGGTTGTTTCGCTAAAATAAGCATTTTTCAGCATTTTAGACGTTGAAATCGTTTAAATAGAAGCAATATTAATAAAAAACGAATAATAAAAAATCTTCTTCGTTTTAGTTGACGCGTTAAAAACGTGCAGATTAAAAGTCAAAACGTGCTGTTTTGGCGGCACAACATTTTCGCTGCTCTTGTAGTTCGCTGAAATCGTTCAAATAGAAGCAATATTAATAAAAACGTATAATGCGTAAAATTCGTTTTATGCTGTTTTACGTTAAAACGCAGATTAAAGTTCAAAACGTGCTGTTTTGCTAAAATAAGCATTTTCTGCCATTTAGACTGCTGAAATCGTTCAAATAGACGCATTAAAATGGCAAAAACGAATAATGTGCACTTCGTCGTTTTATGTTGTTTTACGCGTTAAACGCAGATTAAAGCTCAAAACGTGCTGTTTTGGCTAAAATAAGCATTTCGCGACGTGATTGTTAAAATCGTTCAAATAGAATCAATATTAATAAAACGAATAATGCGTACCCGTCGTTTTTATGCTGTTTTACGCGTTAAAACGCAGATTTCTGCTCAAAACATGCTGTTTTGCTAAAATAAGCATTTTCAAGCATTTTAGATCGTTGAAATCGTTCAATAGAAGTACACACAAAAACGCACAATAAAAATCGTCGTTTTATGCTGGGTTTTACGCGTTAAAACGCAGATTAAAAGCTCAAAACGTGCTATTTGCTAAAATAAGCATTTTCGCTATCGATCGTTGAAATCGTTCAAATAGACTCCACATTAATAAAAACGAATAATAAAATTTCACGTTTTCGGCGCTGTTTACGCGTTAAAAACGCTGATAAAGCTCAAAATCGCGCTGTTTTACAAAATAAGCATTTTCAAGATTTTAGATCGTTGAAATCGTTCAAATAGACGTGCAATATTAATAAAAAACGAATAATAAAAAATCGTTTTATGCTGTTTCACGCGTTAAACGCAGATTACAGCTCAAAACGTGCTGTTTGCTGTATCAAGCATTTTCAAGCATTTTAGATCGCTGAAATCATTCAAATAGAAGAATAATAATAAAAAAACGAATAATAAAAATTTCGTCGTTTTTATGTTGTTTTACGCGTTAAAAACGCAGATTAAAGCTCGTGCTGTTTTGCTAAAATAAGCATTTTCACATTTTAGATCGTTGAAATAGTTCAAATAGACGCAATATTAATAAAAACGAATAATAAAAATTTCGTCGTTTTTATGCTGTTTTACGCGTTAAAACAGAATAAAGCTCAAAACGTGCTGTTTTTCTAAAAATGCTATTTTCTTAAGCATTTCAGATCGTTGAAAACGTTCAAATAGAAGTAATATTAATAAAACGAATAATAAAAATCTGTCGTTTTATGCTGTTTTACGCGTTAAAACGCATTAAAGCTCAAACGTGCTATTTCGCTGCAACAAACATTTTCAAGCATTTTAGATCGTTGAAATCGTTCAAATAGACGCACATTAATAAAAACGAAGGACAAAAATTTCTGTCGTTTTATGCTGTTTTACGCGCGTTAAAAACGTGATTAAAAGTCTGCGCCCGCGCCACTATTAAAATAAAGCGCATTTTCAAGCATTTTTAGATCGCTGAAATCGTTCAAATAAAAGCAATATTAAATAAAACGACAATAAAAAATCGTCGTTTTATGCTCTACGTTAAACGATTAAAGCCCAAACGTGCTGTTTTGCTAAAATAAGCATTTTCAAGCATTTATCGAAACCGTTTAAATAGAAATAAATATTAATAAAACGAATAATAAAAAATCTGTCAGCTTTATATGTTTTACGCGTTAAAACGCAGACAAAAGCTCAAACGCTGTTTTGCTAAATAAGCATTTTCAAGCAATTTATCAATAAATAGTTCAAATAGACGCAATATTAATAAAAACGAATAATAAAGTTTACGTCAGTTTATAAGCGTTTTTACGCAAGAAACGGAAATGGCTCAAACGTGCTGTTTTACAAATACATCTTCAGAATTTTGATCGTTGAAACGTTCAAATACGCAAATATTACAAAACGAATAAAAACGGTCGTTTTATGTCGGCGTTAAAACGCGTGACAAACGCTCAAAACGCTGTTTCGCCAAGCATTTTGATCGCTAAACCAAATAGAAGCAATATTAATAAAACGAATAATAAAAATTGTCGTTTTAGGCTGTTTTACGCCTAAAACGACAAAGCTCAAACGCTGAGCTGCTAAAATAAGCATTTTCGCCATTTTAGATCGTTGAAATCGTTCAAATAGACGGCAATATTAATAAAAACGAATACAGTACCACGTTTTATGCTGTTTTACGCGTTAAAACGGTGATTAAAGCTCAAACGTGCTGTTTTGCCAAATAAGCATTTCGCCACGGATCGTTGAAATCGTTCAAATAGCTTTTAATAACAAAAACACAATAAAAATTACGTTTTATGCTGTTCACGCGTTAAACGCATTGCTCAAACGCTATTTGCTGTTAAAATAAAGCATTTCAAGCATTTGATCGCGAACGTTCAAATAGACGTACTTAATAAAACGAATAATAAAATTTCGCCGTTTTATGTTGTTTTATCGCGAACGCCATAAAGCTCAAACGTGCTGCTTGCTGTGCTGGGTATTTTCGCTATAATTTGATCGTTGAAACACCAACAGACGCAATATTAATAAAAACGAATAAGAAAAATCGTTTTGGCGCGTTTTACGTTAAAACGCAGATTACAGCTCAACGTGCTGGTTTTGCTAAAATAAAGCACATTTGATCGTTGAAATCATTCAAATAGTTAAATAATAAATGAAAACCGAATACAAAAATTTCGTCGTTTTAAAGCTGTTTTACGCGTTAAACGGTGATTTAAAGCTCAAAACGTGCTGTTTTGCCAGTCAGCATTTTCAAAGACGATCACTGAAATCGTACACAAATATTAGTTATTAATAAAAACGAATAATAGTGCACCGTCGTTTTATGTTGCTTTACGCTAAAACGATTAAAAGCTCAAAACGTGCGTTTGCCAAAATGCTACTTCAAGCATTTTAGACGCCGAACGTTCAAATAGACGCAACATTAATAAAAAACGAAGTACTGCTGGCCGTTTTTGGCGCTGTTTTACGCGTTGTAAAACATGAATAAAGCTCAAAACGTGCTGTTTGCGAAAATAAGCATTTCGCTTATTTAGACGTTGAAACGTTCAAATAGGCAATATTAATAAAAACGAATAATAAAAACGTCGTTTTATGCTGTTTCTGCGTTAAACGGTGATTAAAGCTCAAACGCTGTTTTGCTAAATAAGACATTTTCAAGCATTTAGATCGTTGAAACCGCCCAAACAGAAGCAAATATGAATAAAAACGAATAATAAAAAAATCAGCCGTTATTATGTTTTACGCGTTAAAACGGAATAAAAGCTCAAAACGTGCTGTTTATGCAAAAATGCTACTAAGCATTTTATCGTGTTGAAACGTTCAAACAGACGCAATATTGGGCGAAAACGAATAATAAAAATTTCGTCGTTTTTATGTTGTTTTACGCGTTAAAACGGACAAAAGCTCAAACGTGCTTGCCGCAATAAGCATTTAAGCATTTTTTAGATCGCTGAAAACGTTCAAATATTAATATTAACAAAACGAATAATAAAAATTGTCGTTTTCATGCCGTTTACGCTAAACGCAGATTAAAGCCTTCAAAACGTGCTGCCGCTAAAATAAGCATTTTGCTATTTAGAACGCGAAACGTCAAACAGGCCATTAATAAAAACAACAATGCAACGTCGCTTTATGCTGTTTTACAGCAAAACGTGATTGCGCCCAAAACGTGCTGTTTTGCTGCGTCGCCATTTTCTGCCATTTTATATCGTTGAAATCGTTCGCCGACGTGACGGTTAATGTTCCAGCGAATAAAAATTTCTGTCGTTTTTACGTTTTACACGTTAAAACGCTTATAAAAGTCGAACGTGTTGCCTGGTTAAAATACACGCCATTTTAGATCGTTGAAATCGTTCAAATAGACGCAATATTAATAAAACGGCAATTCGTCGTTTTGGCAAGCCGTTTTACGCGTTAAAACGACAGCTTCAAACGTGCTGTTTTGCTGCGCCAAGCATTTTCAAGCATTTGATCGTTAAATGTTCAACAGGACGCAATATTAATAAAAACGAATAAAAAATTCGTCGTTTTTATGCTGTTTTACGCGTTAAAAACGCAGATTAAAGCTCAAAACGCTGTTTTGCTAAAATAAGCATTTTTCAAGCATTTTAGATCGCTGAAACTCTGCTCAAATAGATGCAATATTAATAAAACGAATAATAAAAAATTCGTCGTTTTATGTTGCTCACGCGTTAAAACGCAGATTAAAGCTCAAAACGTGCTGTTTTGCTAAAATAAGCATTTTCAAGCATTTTAGATCGCTGAAATCGTTCAAATAGAAGCAATATTAATAAAAAACGAATAACAAAAAAATTCGTCGTTTTATGTTGCTCGCGTTAACACGCATTAAAGCCTCAAACGCTGTTTTGCCATAAACAGCGACGCCACGATCGTTGAAATCGTTTAAACAGAAGCATAATATTAATAAAAACGAATAATAAAAATCTTCGTTTTACGACGCGTTAAAACGCATATCAAAGCTCAAACGCTGTTTTGCTAAACAAGCATTTTCAAGCGTTTTAGACGTTGAAATCGTTCAAGAAGCAATATTAATAAAAACGTAATAAAAATTCGTCGTTTTATGCTGTTTTACGCGTTAAACGTGATTAAAAGTTCAAAACGCCGTTCTTTGCTAAAATAAGCATTTTCAAGCATTTACCGTTGGAAACGTTCAAATAGACGCAAAATAAAATAAAAAACGAATAATAAAATTTCTGTCGTTTTATGCTGTTTTACGTTAAAACGCAGATTGCCCGTAAAACGCTAATTTCGCTAAAATAAAGATTTTCAAGCATGACAGCAAAATCGTTCAAATAGAATCAATATTAATAAAAACGAATAATAAAAAATTCGTCGTTTTTATGTTGCTTTACGTGCTAAAAACGCAGATTAAAGCTCAAACGTGCTGTTTTGCTAAATAAATACTAAGCATTTAGATCGTTGAAATCGCCCAAATAGAAGCAATATTAATAAAACGAATAATAAAATCGTCGTTTTATGCTGTTTTACGCTTTAAAATCCAGATTTAAAGCTCAAAACGTGCTATTTTGCTAAAATAAGCATTTTCAAGCATTTTAGATCGTTGAAATTGCCAACAGGACGCACATTAATAAAAACGAATAATAAAAATTTCGTCGTTTTTATGCTGTTTACGCGTTAAAACGCTGATAAAAGCTCAAAGGTTTTGCTAAAATGCTACTTTTCGCCATTTTTAGGATCGTTGAAACGTTCAAATAGACGCAATATTAATAAAAAACGAATAATAAAAAATCGTCGTTTTTATGCTGTTTTACGCGTTAAAACGCAGATTACAGCTCAAAACGCTGTTTTGCTAAAATAAGCATTTTCAGCGTTTTAGATCGTTGGAAATCATCTTAAATAGAAGCACAATAATAAAACGAATAATAAAATTTCGTCGTTTTATGCTGTTTTACGTTAAACGCAGATTAAAGCCTCGTAAACGTGCTGTTTTGCTAAAATAAGCATTTTCAAGCATTTTGATCGTTGGAAATAATTCAAATAGACGCAATATTAATAAAAAACGAATAATAAAATTTCGTCGTTTTTATGCTGTTTTACGCGTTAAAACATTAAGAATAAAGCGCCCAAAACGCTGGTTTTTCTCTTTAAATAAGCATTTTCAAGCATTTTAGATCGTTGAAAAACGTTCAAATAGAAGCAATATTACTAAAAACGAATAATAAAAATTGTCGTTTATGTTGTTTTACGCGTTAAAACGATTAAAGCTCAAAACGTGCTGTTTTGCTAAAATAAATATTTCGCCATCGATCGTTGAAACGTTCAGCCAGACGCAATATTAATAAAACGAATAATAAAATTTGCCGTTTTTATGTTGTTTTACGCGTTAAACGCAGATTAAAGCTCAAACGCGCTGGATTTATAAAATAAGATTTTCAAGCATTTAGATCGTTGAAATTGTCTTCAAATAAAAGCAATATTAATAAAACGAATAATAAAATCGTCGTTTTATAAGTTGTTTTACGCGTTAAAACGCAGATTAAAGCTCAAAACGTGCTGTTTTGCTAAAATAAGCATTTTCAAGCATTTTAGATCGTTGAAATCTGTTAAATAGCCAATATTAATAAAAACGAATAACGTCATTTTATGATGTTTTACGTTAAACGCAGATTGTAAAGCCTCAAACGTGCTGTTTTGCTGAATAAGCATTTTCAAGCATTTTAGATTGTTGAAATAAATTCAAATAGACGCAATAATAAAAAACGAATAATAAAAGTTTACGTCGTTTTTATGTTGTTTTACGCTAAAACGCAGAATAAAGCTCAAACGTGCTGTTTTAAGCTAAAATAAGCATTTTCAAGCACTTTAGATCGTTGAAATCGTTCAAATAGACGCAATATTAATAAAAACGAATAATAAATAATTGGTCGTTTTATGCTGTTTTACGCGTTAAAAACGCAGGATTAAAGCTCAAAACGTGTATTGCTGTTTTGCTAAAATAAGCATTTTCAAGCATTTTAAATGTTGAAATCGTTCAAATAGAAGCAATATTATTGTGCGCAAAAACGAATAATAAAAATTCGTCGTTTTTAGGCTGTTTTACGCAGATTAAAGCTCAAACGTGTGCTGTTTTGCTAAAATAAGCATTTTCGCTACGCATCGTTGAAATCGTTCAAATAAACGCAATATTAATAAAACGAATAATAAAAATTCGTCGTTTTTATAAAAGCGTTTTACGCGTTAAAACGCAGATTAAAGCCTCAAAAACGCTGTTTTGCTAAAATAAGCATTTGCCATTTTGTGATCGTTGAAATCGTTCAAATAGAAGCAATATTAATAAAACGAATAATAAAAAATTGCCGCCGATAAGCGTTTTACGCTGCTAAAACGCAGATTAAAAGCTCAAAACGTGCTATTTTGCTGCAAAATAAGCATTTTCAAGCATTTTAGATCGTTGAAATCGTTCAAATAGACGCAATATTAATAAAAACCCAATACTGTACCCCCGTCGTTTTATGCTGTTTTACGCGTTAAACGCAGATTAAAAGCTCAAAACGTGCTGTTTTGCTAAAATAAGCATTTTCAAGCATTTTAGATCGTTGAAATCGTTTAAATAGAAGCAATATATTAATAAAACGAATAATAAAAATTCGTCATTTTATGATGTTTTACGTTAAACGCAGGATTAAAGCTCCAAAACGTGCTGTTTTTGCTAAAAATAAAGCATTTCGCTACTTCCAGGATTGCTGAAATAAATTCAAATAGACGCAATATTAATAAAAAACGAATATCAAAGTTTACGCCGTTTTATGCTGTTTACGCGTTAAACGCAGGAATAAAGTTCAAACGTGCTGTTTTGCTAAAATAAGCATTTTCAAGAATTTTAGATCGTTGAAACGCAAACCAAACAGACGCAATATTAATAAAAAACGAATAATAAAAAATTGGTCGTTTTTATGCTGTTTTACGCATTAAAACGCAGATTAAAGTTCAAAAACGTGCTGTTTTGCTAAAATAAGCATTTTCAAGCATTTTAGATCGCTGAAATCGTTCAACAGAAGCAATAATAAAAACGAATAATAAAAAATCTGTCGTTTTTAGGCTGTTTTACGCCTTAAAACGCAGATTAAAGCTCAAACGTGCGCGTTTTGCTAAAAATAAGCATTTTCTGCCACGATCGCGAAATCGTTCAAATAAACGCGCGCAATATTAATAAAAACGAATAATAAAAAATTCGTCGTTTTATGCTGTTTTACGTTAAAACGCAGATTAAAAGCTCAAAACGTGCTGTTTTGCTAAAATAAGCATTTTCAAGCATTGTAGATCGTTGAAATCGTTCAAATAGAAGCAATATTAATAAAAAACGAATAATAAAAATCTGCCGTTTTATGCCGTTTTGCGCGTTAAACGCAGATTAAAGCTCAAACGTGCTATTTTGCTAAAATAAGCATTTTCAAGCATTTTAGATCGTTGGAAATCGTTCAAATAGACGCAATATTAATAAAAACGAATAATAAAATTTCCGTCGTTTTGTTTTACGCGTTAAACGCTGATAAAAGCTCAAAACGTGCTGTTTTGCTAAAATAAGCATTTTTTAAGCATTTTAGATCGCTGGAAATCGCATCAAATAGACGCACATAATAAAAAACGAATAATAAAATTCGTCGTTTTTTATGCTGTTTTTACGCGTTAAAACGCAGATTACAGCTCAAAACGCTGCTCAAGCAAAATAAGCATTTTCTGCTATTTAAGATCGTTGAAATCATTCAAATAGAAGAATAATAAAAACGAATAATAAAAATTTCGTCGTTTTATAAGCTGTTTTTTACGCGTTAAACGCAGATTTAAAGCTCAAAAATGTGCTGTTTTGTTAAAATAAGCATTTCAAGCATTTTAGATCATTGAAATCGCGCCAAATAGAAGCACATAATAAACGAAGCTAATAAAATCTGTCGTTTTTATGCTGTTTACGCGTTAAAAAAACGCAGATTAAAGCTCAAACGTGCTGTTTTGTTAAAATAAGCATTTTCACGCATTTTAGATCAACGTTGAAATCGTCAAATAGACGCAATATTAATAAAAACGAATAATAAAATTCGTCGTTTTATGCTGTTTTACGCGTTAAAACACAGAATAAAGCTCAAAACGTGCTGTTTTGCGAAAATAAGCATTTTCAAGCATTTTAGATCGCTGAAAACGTTCAAACAGAAGCAATATTATCAAAAACGAATACAGTACCCGTCGTTTTATAAGCTGTTTTGCGTTAAAACGCAGACAAAAGCTCAAAACGTGCTGTTTTGCTAAAATAAGCATTTTCAAAGCATTTAGACGCTGAAATCGTTCAAATAGAAGCAATATTAATAAAAACGAATAATAAAAAAATCGTCGTTATTATGCTGTTTTACGCGTTAAAGCGCAGAATAAAGCTCAAAACGTGCCGTCTTTAAAAATAAGCATTTTCAAGCATTTAGACGTGTTGAAATCGTTCAAATAGAAGCAATATTAATAAAACGAATAATAAAAAATTCGTCGTTTTTATGCTGTTTTACGTTAAAACGCAGATTAAAGCTTAAAACGTGCTGTTTTTGCTGGAAAATAAGCATTTTCAAGCATTTTAGATCGTCGAAATTCTTTCTTCGTTCAAAATAGAAGCTGGGCATTAATAAAAACGAATAATAAAAATCGTCGTTTTTATGCTGTTTTACGCTAAACGCAGATTAAAGCTCAAAACGTGCTGTTTTGCTAAAAATGCTCTTTTCAAGCATTTTATATCGCTTGAAATCGTTCAAATAGACGCAATATTAATAAAAAACGAACAATAAAAATTTCGTCGTTTTATGCCGTTTACACGTTAAAACGCTGATAAAAGCTCAAAACGTGCTGCTTCTGCCAAAAGAAGCATTTTCGCATTTAGATCGTTCAACCGTTCAAATAGACGCTAATATTAATAAAAACGAAATACCAAAAAAAAAATTCGTCGTTTTTATAAGCTGTTTTTCGCGTTAAAACGCAGATTACAGCTCGAAAACGCTGCCTTTGCTAAAAACAAGCATTTTCAAGCATTTTAGTCTGCTGAAATCGTTCAAATAGAAGTAATATTAAATAAAACGAATACCAAAAATTCGTCGTTTTATGCTGTTTTACTGCTGCTAACATGCCGACTGCGCCTCAAAACGTATGTTTTGCTGTAAAATAAGCATTTCCAAAGCATTTTGTGATCGTTTAAAATTCGTTTAAATAGGAAGTAATACACAAATAACGGAATAATAAAAAAATCGTCGCTTTATGCTGTTTTGCCGCAAGCAAAAATACAGATTAAAGCTCAAAACGCGCTGTTTTGCTAAAAATAAGCATTTTCGCGTTTTAGACGTGTTGAAATCGTTCAAATAAAGCAATATTAATAAAACGAATAATAAAAATTCGTCGTTTTATGCTGTTTTTACGCGTTAAAACGCAGATTAAAGTTCAAACGTGCTGTTTTGCTAAAATACATTTTCAAGCATTTTAGGATCGCTGAAATCGTTCAAAATAGACGCAATAAAATAAAAACGAATAAATTTCGTCGTTTTATGTTGTTTTACGCGTTAAAACGCAGATTAAAGCTCAAACGTGCTGTTTTGCTAAAATAAGCATTTTCTCAAGCATTTACTGTTAAAATCGTTCCAAATAGAAGCAATATTATAAAAATTGCCGTTTTATGTTGTTTTACGCGTTAAACGCAGGATTAAAGCTCAAAACGTGCTGTTTTGCTAAAATAAGCATTTCAAGCATTTTAGATCAAGTTGAAATCGTTCAAATAGACGCAATATTAATAAAAACGAATAATAAAAATTCGTTTTTATGCGTTGTTTACTTGTTAAACAGAAATAAAAGCTCAAAACGTACTGTTTTGCTAAAATAAGCATTTTCAAGCATTTTAGATCACCGTTGGACATCGTTCAAATTGACGCAATATTAATAAAAAACGAATAAAATTTTGTCAGCTTTTTTATGCTGCCGGCGTTAAACACAGAATAAAAGCTCAAACGTGCTGTTTTGCTAAAATATGCATTTTCGCTTACTAAATCGTTGAAAACGTTCAAATAGGGAAGCAATATTAATAAAAAAACGAATAATAAAATTGTCGTTTTATGTTGTTTTACGCGTTAAACGCAGATTAAAGCCTAAACGCTGCTTTGCTAAAATAAACATTTTTCAAGCATTTTAGATCGTTGAAATGTTCAACAGACGCAATATTAATAAAAACGAATAATAAAATTTCACCGTTTTTATGCTGTTTTACAAGTGTTAAAACGCAGATTAAAGCTCAAAACGCGCTGTTTTGCTAAAAATAAGCATTTTCACATTTTAGATCGTTGAACGTTCAAATAAAAGCAATATTAATAAAACAATAATAAAAAAATCGTCGTTTTATGCTGTTTTACGCGTTAAAAATCTTAAAGTTAAAGCCCTTCAAAACGCCGTTTTGCTAAAATAAAGTACTTTCAAGCATTTTAGATCAAGTTGAAATCGTTTAAATAGAAGCAATATTAATAAAAACGAATAATAAAACCCGTCATTTTATGCTGTTTTACGTTAAAACGCAGATTAAAGCTCAAAACGTGCTGTTTTGCTAAAATAAGCATTTTCAAGCATTTTAGATCGTTGAAATCGTTCAAATAGACGCAATATTAATAAAAACGAATAATAAAAATTTTCGTCGTTTTTATGCTGTTTACGCGTTAAAAACACAGAATAAAGCTCAAAACGTGCTGTTTTATAAAATAAGCATTTTCAAGCATTTCCAGATCGTTGAAAACGTTCAAATAGGCCAAATATTAATAAAACGAATAATAAAAATTCGTCGTTTTACGCTGTTTTACGCGTTAAAAACGCAGATTAAAGCTCAAAACGTGCTGTTTTGCTGCTAAAATAAACATTTTCAAGCATTTTAGATCTTTGAACGTTCAAATAGACGCACATTAATAAAAAACGAATAATAAAAATCTCTGCTGTTTTATGCTGTTTTACGCGTTAAAACGCAGATTGTGCCTCAAACGCGCTGTTTTGGCGCAAAATAAATACTTTTCAAGCATTTTAGATCGTTGAAATCGTTCAAATAAAAGCAATATTAATAAAAAACGAATAAATAAAAAAATCGTCGTTTTATGCTGTTTTACGCGTTAAACGCAGATTAAAGCTCAAACGTGCTGTTTTGCTAAAATAAGCATTTTCAAGCATTTATCGTTGAAATCGTTTAAATAGAAGCAATATTAATAAAACAATAATAAATTGCCATTTTATGATGTTTTACGCGTTAAAACGCAGATTAAAAGCTCAAAACGTGCTGTTTTGCTAAAAATAAGCATCTTCGCCATTTAGATCGCTATCTGTTCCCAAATGACGCAATATTAATAAAAAACGAATAATAAAGATTTCAATGTTTTTAGCTGTTTACGCGTTAAAACGCAGAATAAAAGCTCAAAACGGTACTGTTTTGCGCGGCAAAATAAGCATTTTCAAGCATTTTAGATCGTTGAAATCGTTCAAATAGACGCAATATTAATAAAAAACGAATTACCAAAAATTGGTCGTTTTATACGTTTTACGCGTTAAAACGCAGATTAAAGCTCAAAACGTGCTGCTGTTTTACAAAATAAAGCATTTTCAAGCATTTTAGATCGCTGAAATTGTTCCTAAATAGAAGCACATTAATAAAACCAATAATAAAAGCCCGTCGTTTTAGGCTGTTTACGCCTTAAAACGCAGGATTAAATTCAAAAACGTGCTGTTTAAAATAAAGCATTTGGTAAAGCATTTTAGATCGTTGAAATCGTTCAAATAGACGCGCAATATTAATAAAAACGAATAATGTACCCGCCGTTTTATGCTTGCTTTACGCGTTAAAACGCAGATTAAAGCTCAAAACGTGCTGTTTTGCTAAAATACATTTTCAAGCATTTTAGATCGTTGAAAATTCGTTCTAAATAGAAGCAAATATTAATAAAAAACGAATAATAAAAATTCGTCGTTTTATGCTGTTTTACGCGTTAAAACGCAGATTACAGCGCCCAAACGTGCTGTTTGCTAAAATAAGCATTTTCAAGCATTTTAGATCGTTGAAATCATTCAAATAGAAGCAATAATAATAAAAACGAATAATAAAAATTTCTTCGTTTTAATGCTGTTTTACGCGTTAAAACGATTAAAGCTCAAACGTGCTGTTTTGCTAAAATAAACATTTTCAAGCATTTTAGATCGCTGAAATCGTTCAAATAGACGCGCAATATTAATAAAACAACAATAAAAAATTTCGTCGTTTTATGCTGTTTTACGCTGCTAAAACGCAGGATTAAAAGCTCAAACGCGCTGTTTTGCCAAAATGTTACTTTCAAGCATTTTAGATCGTTGAACCGTTCACTGCCAGCTATTAATAAAAACGAATAATAAAAATCGTCGTTTTATGCTGTTTTACGCGTTAAAACGCAGGATTAAAAGCTCAAAACGTGCTGTTTGCTAAAATAAGCATTTTCGCTATCAGATCTCGGAAATCGTTTAAATAGAAGCAATATTAATAAAAACGAATAATAAAAATTGCCGCCTGGCGATGTTTACGCGTTAAAAACGCAGGATTAAAGCCCGCAACGTGCTGTTTCGCCATAAATGCTACCAAGCATTTTAGATCGTTGAAATTGTTCAACAGACGCAATATTAATAAAAACGGACAATAAAGATTCTCTGTCGTTTTATGCTGTTTTACGCGTTAAACGCAGAATAAAGCTCAAAACGTATTATGTTTTCCGCAAATAAGCATTTTCAGCATTTCAGATCGTTGGAAATCGTCTAAACAGGACGCAATATTAATAAAACGAATAATAAAAAATTGGTCGTTTTATGCTGTTATACGCGTTAAAACGCAGACAAAGCTCAAAACGTGCTGTTTTGCTAAAATACATTTTCAAGCATTTAGATCGCTGAAATCGTTCAAATAGAAGCAATATTAATAAAAACGAATAATAAAATTTTCCACGTTTTTATGTTGTTTTACGCGTTAAACGCTGGATTAAAGCTCAAACGTGCTGTTTTGCTAAAATAAGCATTTCAAGACGATCGCAAGTTGAAATCGTTCAAATAGACGCAATATTAATAAAACGAATAATAAAAAATCTGTCGTTTTATGCTGTTTTACGCGTTAAAAACGCAGATTAAAGCTCAAAACGTGCTGTTTTGCTAAAATAAACATTGTCAAGCATTTTAGATCGTTGAAATCGTTCAACAGAAGCAATATTTATAAAAAACGAATAATAAAAATTTCTGTCGTTTTTATGCTATGTTTTACGCGTTCAAACGCAGACAAAGCTCGTAAACGTGCTGTTTTGCTAAAAATAAGCATTTAAGCATTTTAGATCGCTAAAATCGTCAACAGCTTAGCGCCGATTAATAAAACGACAATAAAAAAATTCGTCATTTTATGTTGTTTTACGCGTTAAACGCAGATTAAAGCTCAAAACGTGCTGTTTTGCTAAAATAAGCATTTTCAAGCATTTTAGACGTCGGTAAACGTTCAAATAGGAAGCTTTTAATATTAATTAAAAAACGAATAAATAAAAAATCGTCGTTTTATGTTGTTTTTACGCTTTAAAACGCAGATTAAAGCTCAAACGTGCTGTTTTGCTAAAATAAGCATTTTCAAGATGACCAAGTTGGAATCACCCAAATACGCAATAAAAATAAAAACGAATAATAAAATTTCGTCGTTTTATGCTGTTTTTACGCGTTAAACGCAGAATAAAGCTCAAAACGTGCCGTTTTGCAAAAAATAAGCATTTTCAAGCATTTTAGATCGTTGAAATCGTTCAACACGAATATTAATAAAAACGAATAATAAAATTTCGTCGTTTTATAAGCGTTTACGCGTTAAAACGCAGATTAAAAGCTCAAAATGTGCTGTTTGCTAAAATAAGCATTTTCGCTAATTCTAGGTCGTTGAAATCGTTCAAATAGGCTATTAATAAAAACGAATAATAAAAATTCGTTGTTTTATGCTGTTTTACGCGTTAAAACGCAGATTAAAGCCTTCAAACGTGCCGTTTGCCAAATAAGCATTTTCAAGAGCATTTTAGATCGTTGAAATCGTTCAAATAGACGCATACATAAAAACGAATAATAAAATTTCGTCGTTTTATGCTGTTTACGCGTTAAAACGCTGATTAAAGCTCAAACGCTGTTTTGTTAAAATAAGCATTTTCAAGCATTTTAGATCGTTGAAATCGTTCAAATAGACGCGCAATATTAATAAAACGAATAATGTACCCGTCGTTTTATGCTGTTTTACGCGTTAAAACGCAGATTAAAGCTCAAAACGTGCTGTTTTGCTGCAAATAACATTGTCAAGCATTTTAGATCGTTGAAATCGTTCAAATAGAAGCATATTATTAAAAACGAATAATAAAAATTTCGTCGTTTTATGTTGTTTTACGCGTTCAAACGCAGATTAAAGCTCAAACGCGCTGTTTTATTAAAATAAGCATTTTCTAAGTATCGATCGTTGAAATCGTTCAAATAAAAGCTACATAATAAAAAACGAAATAATAAAAATCTCCTCGCGTCGTTTTATGCTGTCTTTACGCGTTAAAACGCAGATTAAAGCTCAAAACGTGCTGTTTTGCGCAAAATAAGTATTTCAAGCATTTGACTGCTGGAAATCTGTTTAAACAGAAGCAATATTAATAAAAAACAAATAATAAAAAATTGTCGTTTTATGATGTTTTACGCGTTAAAACGCAGATTAAAGCTCAAAACGTGCTGTTTTGCTAAAATAAGCATTTTCAAGCATTTGTGATCGTTGAAATTGTTCAAATAGACGCAATATTAATAAAAACGAATAATAAAGATTCTGTCGTTTTATGCTTTGCCTTTTACGCTAAAACGCGAATGCCTGCAACGTGCTGTTTTCCTAAAATAGCATTTTCAAGCATTTTAGATCGCTGAAATCACCGTTCAAATAGACGCAATATTAATAAAAAACGAATAATAAAAATTGGTCGTTTTATGTTGTTTTACGCGTTAAAAAAACGCAGATTAAAGCTCAAAAACGCTGTCGCTAAAATAAAGCATTTTCGCCATTTTAGATCGTTGAAATCGTTCGCCAAATAGAAGCACACAATAAAACGCAGCAATAAAAATTTCTGTCGTTTTTATGTTGTTTACGCGTTAAAAACGCTGATTAAAAGCTCAAACGTGCTGTTTTGCTAAAAATAAGCATTTTCGCCATTTAGATCGTTGGAAATCGTTCAAATAGACGCAATATTAATAAAAACGAATAATAAAAATTCGTCGTTTTTATGCTGTTTTACGCGTTAAAACGTAGATTAAAAGCCTGCAAACGTGCTGTTTTGCTAAAATAAACATTGTCAAGTACGTAGATCGTTGAAATCGTTCAAATAGAAGCGCAATATTTATAAAAAACGAATAATAAAAATTTCGTCGTTTTATGCTGTTTTACGCGTTCAAACGCAGATTAAAGCTCAAAATGCGCTGTTTTGCTAAAATAAGCATTTTTAGCGATTTTAGATCGTTGAAATCACCGTTTAAATAGAAGCAATATTAATAAAAACGAATAATGTACCCGTCGTTTTATGTTGTTTTACGCGTTAAAACCCCAGATTAAAAGCTCAAACGTGCTGTTTTATAAAATAAGCATTTTCAAGCATTTTGATTGTTATACCGTTCAACAGAAGCTTAAATATTAATAAAAAAATTCGTCGTTTTGCTGTTTTACGCGTTAAACGCAGATTAAAGCTCAAAACGCTGTTTTGCTAAAATAAGCATTTTCGCTACTTCAGATCGTTGAAATCGTTCAAATAGACGCACATTAATAAAAACGAATAATAAAAAATTCGTCGTTTTATGCTGTTTTACTTGTTAAAACGCAGACAAAGCTCAAACGTACTGTTTTGCTAAAATAAGCATTTTCGCTATTTGTGATCGCTGACATCGTTCAAATAGACGCAATATTAATAAAAAACGAATAACAAAAATTTCGTCGTTTTATGCCGTTTTACGCGTTTAAACACAGAATAAAGCTCAAAAACGTGCTGTTTTGCTGTTGCAAAATATGTATTTTCGCTATTTTACCGTTGAAAACGTTCAAATAGAAGCAATATTACGCTAATAAAAAAAAACGACAATACAAAAACAAAAGCTTTTTATGCTGTTTTACGCGTTAAAACGCAGATTAAAGCTCAAACGTGCTGTTTTGCTAAAATAAACATTTTCTGCCATTTTAGATCGTTGAAAATTTCGTTCGCTAAATAGACGCATGAATAAAAACGAATAATAAAATTCTGCCGTTTTATGCTGTTTTACGCGTTAAAACGCAGATTAAAGCTCAAACGCGCTGTTTTGCTAAAATAAGCATTTTCAAGCATTTTAGATCGTTGAAATCGTTCAAATAAAAGCAATATTAATAAAAAACGAATAATAAAAAAATCGTCGTTTTATGCTGTTTTACGCGTGTTAAAACGCAGTTAAAGCTCAAAATGCTGTTTATAAAATAAGCATTTTCAAGCATTTTGTGATCGTTGAAATCGTTTAAATAGAAGCAATATTAATAAAACGAATAATAAAAAATTCGTCATTTTATGCTGCTTCACGCGTTAAAACGCAGATTAAAGCTCAAAACGTGCTGTTTTGCTAAAATAAGCATTTTCAAGCATTTTAGATCGTTGAAATCGTTCAAATAGACGCAATATTAATAAAAACGAATTAATAAAAATT
Source organism: Dalotia coriaria (assembly GCF_025399875.1). Lineage (NCBI taxonomy): Eukaryota > Metazoa > Arthropoda > Insecta > Coleoptera > Staphylinidae > Dalotia > Dalotia coriaria. The sequence goes on along the minus strand of NW_027045934.1, from coordinate 6,672 downwards.
TTCGTCGTTTTATGCTGTTTTATGTTAAAACACAGAATAAAGCTCAAAACGTGCTGTTTTGCTAAATCAGCATTTTCAAGCATTTTATATCGTTGAAAAAACGTTCAAATAGAAGCAATATTAATAAAATGAATAATGCGTACCCGTCGTTTTATTGCTGTTTTACGCGTTAAAACGATTAAAAGCTCAAAACGCTGTTTTGCTAAATAAACATTTTCAAGTATTTTGTGATCTTTTTGAAATCGTTCAAATAGACGCAATATTAATAAAAACGAATAATAAAAATTCTCTGTCGTTTTTATGCTGTTTTACGTTAAAACGCATTGCGCTCAAAATCGCTGTTTTGCTGTAACAAGCATTTTCAGCATTTTAGATCGTTGAAATCGTTCAAATAAAAGTTAATATTAATAAAAACGAATAATAAAAACGTCGTTTTTATAAGTGCTGTTTTACGCGTTAAAAGGCAGATTAAAGCTCAAACGTGCTGTTTTGCTGCTAAAATAAGCATTTTCTGCCATTTTAGATCGCTGAAATCGTTTAAATAGAAGCAATATTAATAAAACGAATAATAAAAATTCGTCATTTTATGATGTTTTACGTTAAAACGACGAAAAGCCCCAAAACGTGCTGTTTGCTAAAAATAAGCATTTCATTTTAGATCGCTGAAATTCGTTCAAATTGGTGACGCAATATTACAAAAACGAATAATAAAGATTTCGTCGTTTTGAGCAAAGCTGTTTTGGCGTTAAAACGCAGAATAAAGCTCAACGTACTGTTTTGCTAAAATAAGCATTTTCAAGCATTTAGATCGCTTGACCGTTCAATGACTTACCATTAATAAAAACGAATAATAAAAATTGGTCGTTTTATGTCGGCGCTAAAACGCAGATTAAAAGCTCAAAACGCCGTTTCGCCGCTAAAAGGCGACAACACGACTGAAACGTCAAATAGAAGTTAATATTAATAAAACGAATAATAAAAATTCGTCGTTTTATGCTGTTTACTGGCAAACGCAGATTACAGCCTTAAACCGTGCTATGTTTCCATAAAATGTTACATTTTCAAGCATTTGGACGTTGAAATCATTCAAATAGAAGTAATAATAATAAAAACGAATAATAAAAATTTCTTCGTTTTAATGCTGTTTTACGCGTTAAAACGCAGATTAAAGCTCAAACGTGCTGCCGGCGCAAACAAATACTTTTCGCTGACGCAGATCGTTGAAATCGTTCAACAGACGTTACAAAACGAATAAAATTTCGCCGCTTTATGTTGTTTTACGCGTTAAACGCAGATTAAAGCTCAAAACGCGCTGTTTTGCTAAATACATTTTTCAAGCATTTTAGACAGCGAACCGTTCAAATAAAAGCGTATTAATAAAAACCAATAAAAACGTACGTTTTATAAGTTGTTTTACGTTAAACGCAGATTAAAGCTCAAAACGTGCTGTTTTGCTAAAATAAGCATTTTCACATTTTAGATCGTTAAATCGTTTAAATAGAAGCAATATTAATAAAAAAACGAATAAAAATTCCTGTCGTTTTATGATGTTATACGCGTTAAACGCAGATTAAAGCTCAAACGTGCTGTTTTTTGGCAAAATAGCGGCTTTCAAGCATTTAGATCGTTGAAATTGTTCAAATAGACGCAATATTACTAAAACGAATAATAAAGATTTCTGTCGTTATTATGCTGTTTTACGCGTTAAAACGCAGAATAAAAGCTCAAAATCGTGCTGTTTTCCCAGCCAAGTACGGGCGCATTTTAGATTGCTGAACCGTTCAATGACGCAATATTAATAAAAACGAATAATAAAAATTGGTCGTTTTATGCTGTTTTACGCAAAACGCAGATTAAAGCTCAAAACGTGCCGTCTTATTAAAATAAGCATTTTCAGCATTTTAGATCGTTGAAATCGTTCAACAGAAGCAATATTAATAAAAACGAATAATAAAAAATTCGTCGTTTTATGCTGTTTTACGCGTTAAAACGCAGATTAAAGCTCAAAACGTGCTGTTTTGCTAAAATAAGCATTTTCAAGCATTTTAGATCGTTGAAATCGTTCAAATAGACGCTATTAATAAAAAACGAATAATAAAAATTCGTCGTTTTATGCTGTTTTACGCGTTAAAACGCAGTTTAAAAAGCTCAAAACGTGCTGTTTTGCTAAAATAAGCATTTTCAAGCATTTTAGATCGTTGAAATCGTTCAAATAGAAGCAATATTAATAAAAACGAATAATAAAAATTTCGTCGTTTTATGCTGTTTTACGCGTTAAAACGCAGATTAAAGCTCAAAACGTGCTGTTTTGCTAAAATAAGCATTTTCAAGCATTTTAGATCGTTGAAATCGTTCAAATAGAAGCAATTTTAAATAAAAAACGAATAATAAAAATCGTCGTTTTATGCTGTTTTACGCGTTAAAACGCAGATTAAAGCTCAAAACGTGCTGTTTTGCTAAAATAAGCATTTCAAGCATTTTAGATCGTTGAAATCGTTCAAATAGACGCAATATTAATAAAAACGAATAATAAAATTTCTGTCGTTTTATGCTGTTTTACGCGTTAAAACGCAGATTAAAGCTCAAACGTGCTGTTTTGCTAAAATAAGCATTTTCAAGCATTTTAGATCGTTGAAATCGTTCAATAGAGCAATATTAATAAAAAACGAATAATAAAAACTCGTTTTATGCTGTTTTACGCGTTAAAACGCAGATTAAAGCTCAAAACGTGCTGTTTTGCTAAAATAAGCATTTTCAAGCATTTTAGATCGTGAAATCGTTCAAATAGAAGCAAATTAATAAAAACGAATAATAAAAATTCGTCGTTTTATGCTGTTTTACGCGTTAAAACGCAGATTAAAGCTCAAAACGTGCTGTTTTGCTAAAATAAGCATTTTCAAGCATTTTAGATCGTTGAAATCGTTCAAATAGACGCAATATTAATAAAAACGAATAATAAAATTTCGTCGTTTTATGCTGTTTTACGCGTTAAAACGCAGATTAAAGCTCAAAACGTGCTGTTTTGCTAAAATAAGCATTTTCAAGCATTTTAGATCGTTGAAATCGTTCAAATAGACGAATATTAATAAAAAACGAATAATAAAAATTCTGTCGTTTTATGCTGTTTTACGCGTTAAAACGCAGATTAAAGCTCAAAACGTGCTGTTTTGCTAAAATAAGCATTTTCAAGCATTTTAGATCGTTGAAATCGTTCAAATAGACGCAATATTAATAAAAACGAATAATAAAATTCGTCGTTTTTATGCTGTTTTACGCGTTAAAACGCAGATTAAAGCTCAAAACGTGCTGTTTTGCTAAAATACATTTTCAAGCATTTTAGATCGCTGAAATCGTTCAAATAGACGCAATATTAATAAAAAACGAATAATTAAAATTCGTCGTTTTATGCTGTTTTACGTTAAAACGCAGATTAAAGCTCAAAACGTGCTGTTTTGCTAAAATAAGCATTTTCAAGCATTTTAGATCGTGAAATCGTTCAAATAGAGCAATATTAATAAAAAACGAATAATAAAAATCCGTCGTTTTTATGCTGTTTTACGCGTTAAAACGCAGATTAAAGCTCAAAACGTGCTGTTTTGCTAAAATAAGCATTTTCAAGCATTTTAGATCGTTGAAATCGTTCAAATAGAAGCAATATTAATAAAAACGAATAATAATAAAATTCGTCGTTTTATGCTGTTTACGCGTTAAAAACGCAGATTAAAGCTCAAAACGTGCTGTTTTGCTAAAAATAAGCATTTTCAAGCATTTTAGATCGTTGAAATCGTTCAAATAGGACGCAATATTAATAAAACGAATAATAAAAATTCGTCTTTTTTATGCTGTTTTACGCGTTAAAACGCAGATTAAAAGCTCAAAACGTGCTGTTTTGCTAAAATAAGAATTTTCAAGCATTTTAGATCGTTGAAATCGTTCAAATAGACGCAATATTAATAAAAACGAATAATAAAAATTCGTCGTTTTATGCTGTTTAGCGTTAAAACGCAGATTAAAGCTCAAACGTGCTGTTTTGCTAAAATAAGCATTTTCAAGCATTTTAGATCGTTGAAATCGTTCAAATAGAAGCAATATTAATAAAAACGAATAATAAAATTTCTGTCGTTTTATGCTGTTTTACGCGTTAAAACGCAGATTAAAGCCTCAAAAACGTGCTGTTTTGCTAAAATAAGCATTTTCAAGCATTTTAGATCGTTGAAATCGTTCAAATAGAAGAATATTAATAAAACGAATAATAAAAAATTCGTCGTTTTATGCTGTTTTACGCGTTAAAACGCAGATTAAAGCTCAAAACGTGCTGTTTTGCTAAAATAAGCATTTTCACATTTTAGATCGTTGAAATCGTTCAAAAACGCAAATTAATAAAAACGAATAATAAAAATTTGTCGTTTTTATGCGTTTTACGCGTTAAAACGCAGAATAAAGCTCAAAACGTGCTGTTTTGCTAAATAAGCATTTTCAAGCATTTTAGATCGTTGAACGTTCAAATAGAGCAATATTAAAAAAAACGAATAATAAAAATTCGTCGTTTTATGCTGTTTTACGCGTTAAAAACGCAGATTAAAGCTCAAAATGCTGTTTTGCTAAAATAAGCATTTTCAAGCATTTTAGATCGTTGAAATGTTCAAATAGACGCAATATTAATAATAAACGAATAATAAAATTCTCGTTTTAGCGTTTACGCGTTAAAACGCGATTAAAAGTCAAAACGTGCTGTTTTGCTTAAATAAGCATTTTCGGATTTTAGATCGTGAAATCGTTCAAATAGACGAATATAATAAAAAACGAATAATAAAAATTTCGTCGTTTTATGCTGTTTTACGCGTTAAAACGCAGATTAAAGCTCAAAACGTTTAGTTTTGCTAAAATAAGCATTTTCAAGCATTTTAGATCGTGAAATCGTTCAAATAGAGCAATATTAATTAAAAAGAATAATAAAAATTCGTCGTTTTATGCTGTTTTACGCGTTAAACGCAGATTAAAGCTCAAAACGTGCTGTTTTAAAATAAATTCCGTTTTTCGTGAAATCGTTCAATAGACGCAATAAAAAAAAACGAATATAAAAAATGTTTTTAGCTTTTACGTTAAAACGCAATTAAAGCTCAAACGTGCTGTTTTGCTAAAAAAGCATTTTCAACATTTTAGATCGTTGAAATCGTTCAAATAGAGCAATTAAAAAAAACGAATAATAAAAAATTCGTCGTTTTTGCTGTTTTACGCGTTAAAACGCAGATTAAAGCTCAAAACGTGCTTTTTGCTAAAATAAGCATTTAAGCATTTTAGATCGTTGAAATCGTTCAATAAAAAATAAAAAAAAAAAAATTCTCTTTTTTTTTTCCTTAAAACGCAGTTAAACCTAAACCGTTTAAAATAACCCTTTCCCATTTAATTTTTAAATTTTAAAAAGGGAAATTAATAAAAAAAAAAAAAATTGTCTTTTTAAAATTTTTTTTAAAACGCTTAAATAAAAAGCTGTTTGCAAAATAATTAAAAGCTTTATTGTTGAAATCGTTCAAAAAGCAAAAAAAACGAATGAAAAATTTGTTTTATGTTTTACCGTTAAAACGCAGATTAAAGCTCAAAGGCGTTTTCAAAATATCAAATTTAATTTTATGGAAATTTAAAAAACTAAATAAAAACTATAAAATTCCGTGTTTTATGTTTAGGGTTAAAAACGCAATTTATAAAAAAAACTTTTTTTAAAATAAATTTTTTTTGGATTTAAAAAAAAAAAAATTTTAAAAAGATTAAAAAGGTTTATCGCTGTTTTCAATAAAAGCATTAAAAAAAAAATTTGTTTTTTAAACTCCAATAAAGATTAAATCTTCAAAGGCGCTATTAATAAAAAAATAAAATTTTCGTTTTAGTGTTTACGAATTTTGGGAATTAAATTAAATGCGTTATGTAAAAAAATTTAGATTTAGTCTAAATCTTTAAAAAAAAATTTTTTAAAAAAAGATAATAAAAATTTTTTGCTTTTTAAACGTTAAAACGCAATTAAAATCAAATGCCTTTTAAAAAAATTTTTATTTAAGGGGAATTCAAATAAAGTAAATTTAAACGTAAAAAATCTTTTAAGGTTTTTTTAAAAAAATAAAATTTAAATCAAAACTGTTTTTAAAAATGCATTTTATTTTAAGGGTGAAAGTTAAAAACAAATTTAAAAAAAAATTTAAAATGCGTTTTATTACGTTAAAAAAATAAAAAAAGGGTTTTGTTTTTAGCTTTTCCCGATTTAGATCGTGAAATTTCAAAGCATTTTAAAAAAATTTAAAAACCTTTTTAAAGGTTAAAAACGAGATTAAAAATCCTTAAAAATAGTTTTAAGCTTTTAGGTTAAACGTTCAAAGTGCAAATACAAAAAAAAAAAAAATTTCGTTTTTTTTCCGTTAAAAAATTAACAAGCGTTTTTAAAATACGCTTTTCAACATTAATTAAGGATTTAAAACGAAAAATCCCAAATAAAAGAATAAAAAATTGTCGTTTTATTGTTTTACCGTTAAAACAATTAAGCCCAAACGCTGTTTTGCTAAAAAAATTTTCAAGCATTTTAGATGCTGAAACGTTAAAAAAATTTAATTAAAAAAATAAAAAATTCGTCGTTTATTTTTTACCTTAAACGAATTAAAGCTCAAAACGTGTTTTTGCTAAAAA
>NW_027045933.1:0-40730 GCF_025399875.1 Dalotia coriaria | reverse complement strand
AAGCATTTTAGACGGGGAAATCGTTCAAATAAAAGCAATATTAATAAAAACGAATAAAAAAAAATTTTCGCCGTTTTATGCGTTTTACGCTTTAAAAAACGCGATTGGGCCCCCAAAAACGTGCTGTTTTGCTAAAAAAAGAATTTTCAAGCATTTTAGATCGTTAAAAATCGTTCAAAAGACGCAATTTTAAAAAAAAAACGAATAAAAAAACCCGTCGTTTTAGCCCCTTTTACGCGAAAACGCTGTTTAAAAAGCTCAAAACGTTTTTTGGGTAAAATAGGTTTAAGCATTTTAGATCGTTGAAATTGTTCAAATAGACCCCAATATTAAAAAAACCCAAAAAAAAAAATTTCGTCGTTTTTTTTGCTGTTTTACGCTTTAAAAACGCGTTTTTGGGCTAAAAAAACGTGCTGTTTTAAAAAAAATAGGCATTTTCGCAATTTTGGGATGTTGAAATCGTTCAAATAGACGAAAATTTTAAAAAACGAATAAAAAAAATTCGTCGTTTTATGTTGTTTTAGGGTTAAACGGATTAAAGCTAAAAAACGTGCTGTTTTGCAAAAATAAGCATTTTCGCATTTTAGACGGAAACCCGTTCAAATAGACCCCAAATTAAAAAAAAACGAAAAAAAATTTCCCCCCGTCTTTTTTATGCTGTTTTACGGGGTTAAAACGAAATTTAAACCCTAAAAAACGTCGCCGCTAAAATAAGCTTTTTCAAGCTTTTTTAGACCCGTTGAAACTTTCAAATAGGGCAATATTAATAAAAACGAATAAAAAAAAATTTGTCGTTTTATGTTGTTTTACCCCAAAACCCCGGATTTAAAAAACGTGCTGTTTTGTTTAAAATAAGCTTTTTCCCCAAGATCGGAAATCTTTTTCAAATAGACGCAAAAAAAAAAAAACGAATAAAAAAAAATTTTTTTTTGGCCGCGCGAGATTAAAACCCCAAAAAGGGCTTTTTTTTTTAAAAAAAAATAAGCATTTTCAAGCTTTTTTATCGTTTGAAATCGTTCAAAAAAAGCACATTAAAAAAAAAGGGTAAAAAAAATTTTGCCGTTTTTTTGTTTTACGCTTTAAAAAAACGCAGTTTAAAAACCCTAAAAAACGGCTGTTTTGTTTAAAATAAGCATTTTCCCCCTTTTTAGATCTTTTAAAAATGTTAAAAATAGCGCAATAAAAAAAAAAAACGAATAAAAAAAATTTCGTCTTTTTTTGGGGTTGTTTTACGCTTTAAAAAAGCAAAATTAAAGCTCAAAACGTGCTGTTTTCCCTAAAATAAGTATTTTCAAGCTTTTTAAACGGAAACGTTCAAATAGCCCAATATTAAAAAAAAACGAATAAAAAAAATTTTCGTCTTTTTATGGTTTTACGCTTTAAAAAACGAAAAGGGCTAAAAACGTGCTTTTTTGGGCAAAAAAGGCATTTTGGGGCTTTTGGGAACGTTGAAATCGTTCAAAAAAAGCAATATTAAAAAAAACGAATAAAAAAAATTTCGTCGTTTTTTTGCTGTTTTAGGGTTAAAAAGCGATTAAAGCTCAAAAGGGCTTTTTTCCCCAAAAAAGCATTTTCAAGCATTTTAGATCGTTAAAACCGTTCAAATAAAAGCAAATTAAAAAAAAAACGAAAAAAAAAAAATTCGTCGTTTTATGCTGTTTTACGCTTTAAAAACGCAGATTAAAAGCTAAAAAACGTCCCTGTTTTGCTTAAGATTTTCAAGCATTTTAGATCGTTGGAAATCGTTCAAATAGAAAAAATTTTAAAAAAAAAAACGAATAAAAAATTTCCCCGTCGTTTTATGCTGTTTTACGCTTTAAAAAACGCAGATTAAAGCTAAAAAGGGTTTTTTTTTCCCAAAATAAGCATTTTCCCCATTTTAGATCTTTGGGAAACGTTCAAATAGACGCAAAAAAAAAATAAAAACGAAAATAAAAATTTCGCCTTTTTTGGGCTGTTTTACGCGAAAAAGCATTTTTAAAGCCCCAAAGGGCTGTTTTGCAAAAAATAAGTTTTTTCAAGCATTTTAGATCGCGGGAAATGTTCAAATAGAAAATATTAATAAAAAACGAAATAAAAAAAAATTTTGCCTTTTATGCTGTTTTACGCGTTGCAGTTTAAAAGGCTCAAAACGGCTGTTTTGTTTAAAAAGTTTTCCCCTTTTTAGATCTTTGGGAAATCTTTCCCAAATAAAAGAAATTAAAAAAAAACGAATAAAAAAAAAACCCGTCGCTTTTATGCTGTTTTAGGGTTAAAAAGCAAAAGGTTTAAAAAAACGGCTGTTTTGCAAAAAATAAGTTTTTCCCCAAAGATCGCTGAAATCGTTCAAAAAAAGAACAATATTAATAAAAAAATTTTTTCGTCTTTTTAGGGTTGTTTTACGCTTTAAAAACGCAGTTTAAAAAGGCCCCAAAACGCTTTTTTCCAAAATAAGATTTTCAAGCTTTTTAGATCGTTGAAATCGTTAAATAAAAGCAAATTAAAAAAAAAACGAATAAAAAAAAAAATTTCGTCGTTTTATGCTTTTTTTAGGGCGTTAAAACGCGAAAAAAAGCTAAAAACGTGCTGTTTTGCTAAAAAAGGGAATTTTCAAGCATTTTAGATCGTTGAAATCGTTCAATAAAAGAAATTTTAAAAAAAAACGAAAAAAAAAAAATTCGTCGTTTTATGTTGTTTTAGGGTTAAAACGCAGATTCCCCCAAAAACGTGTTTTTAAAAATTGGGCATTTTCAAGCTTTTTTGATCTTTTTGAAATCGTTAAAATAAAACCCCCAATTAAAAAAAACCAATAAAAAAAATTTTGTCTTTTTTATGTTGTTTTACGCTTTAAAAACGCGGTTTAAAACCAAAAGGGCTGTTTTGGTTTACATTTTCGCTTTTAAAAGTTAAAATCGTTCAAATAGAGGGCAATAAAATAAAAACGAATAAAAAAAACCCGTCGTTTTATGTTGTTTTTAGCTTTAAAAACGGAAAAAAGCTAAAAAAACGTGCTGTTTTCCCAAAAAAGCATTTTAAAGTTTTAGACCCCGTTGAAATCCTTCAAATAAAAGCAAATTAAAAAAAAAACGAATAAAAAAAATTTCTTGTTTTATGTTGTTTTACGTTAAAACGCAGATTAAAGCTAAAAACGTGCTGTTTTGCAAAAAAATAAGCATTTTCGCTTTTTTTGGATCGTTGAAATCGTTCAAATAGAAGCAATATTAAAAAAAAACGAATAATAAAGTCGTTTTATGTTTTTTTACGCGTTAAAACGCAGATTTCCCAAAAAGGGCTGTTTTGCTAAAATAAGATTTTCAAGCATTTTAGATCGTTAAAAATGTTCAAAAGACGCAATAAAAATAAAAACGAATAATAAAAATTTCTGCTTTTATGTTGTTTTACGCGTTAAAATGGTTTAAAAAGCTCAAAAGGGCCCCGTTTTCCCAAAAAAAAGGAAATTTTTCAAGCATTTTAGATCGCTGAAATCGTTCAAATAAAAGTAATAAAAAAAAACGAAAAAATAAAAAATTGTTTTTTTAATTTTTTACGCTTAAAAACGCAGATTAAAGCTCAAAACGTGCGGGTTTTGCAAAAAAAGGCATTTTCCCCATTTTAGATCGTTGAAATCGTTCAAATAGAGGGCAATAAAAAAAAACGAAAAAAAAAAAACCCGCCGTTTTATCCCGTTTTACGCTTTAAAAAACGCGTTTAAAAACCCCAAAAAAGGGCTGTTTTGCAAAAATAGGCATTTTCAAGCATTTTAGATCGTTGAAACCGTTTCAAAAGACGCAAATTAAAAAAAAACGAATAAAAAAAATTCGTCGTTTTATCCCGTTTTACGCGAAAAAGGGCAGAAAAAGCTCAAAACGTCCCGTTTTGCAAAAAAAAGCATTTTCCCCATTTAGATCGAAAAACCCCCGTTTCAAAAGACAAAATTTTAAAAAAAAAACGAAAAATTTAAAAAATTCGTCGTTTTATCCCCTGTTTTACGCTTTAAAAAAGGGCCGGATTAAACCCCAAAAACGTGCTGTTTTGCTAAAAAATAAGTTTTTTCGCAATTTGGATCGCGGGAAACCTTTCCCCAAATAGAGAAAATATTAAAAAAAAAGGGGTTAAAAAAAATTTTGTCTTTTTTATGCTGTTTTACGCGTTAAAACGCGGATTAAACCCTCAAAACGTGCTGTTTTGCAAAAATAAGCATTTTCGCTTTTTGTGATCGGGGAAACCGTTCAAATAGAAGTCCCATTAAAAAAAAAACGAATAATAAAAACCGTTTTATGCTGTTTTACGCGTTAAAAGGGGGGGATTAAACCCAAAAAAACGTGCTTTTTTGGGGCTAAAATAAGCATTTTCCCCCATTTGATCGTTGAAATCGCCAAAAGCAATAAAAAAAAAAACGAATAAAAAAAATTTCGTCGTTTTATGCTGTTTTACGGGGTTAAAACGCAGTTTAAAAACCCTTCAAAACGTCCCGTTTTGCAAAAATAAGCATTTTCAAGCTTTTTGATCGTTGAAATTTTTCCCCAAATAAAAAAAAAATTTTAAAAAAAAAACGAATAAAAAAAAATTTGTCGTTTTATGCTGTTTTACGCTTTAAAAAACGCAGATTCCCCAAAACGTGTTTTGTTTTGCTAAAATAAGCTTTTTCAAGCTTTTTAGATCGTTGAAATCGTTCAAAAGACGCAATAAAAAAAAAAAACGAATAATAAAAATTTCGTCGTTTTTTGCGTTTTAGCGTTAAATCGCAGAAGAAGCTCAAAACGTGCTTTTTTGCTAAAATAAGCATTTTCAAGCATTTTAGATCGTAAAACGTTCAAATAGACGCCAATATTTAAAAACGAATAAAAAAATTTTCTCGTTTTTGCTTTTTTACGCTTTAAAAAAACGCAGATTAAAAGCTAAAAAACGTCTGTTTTCAAAAATACCGCTTTTTAATCGTTAAAACGTTCAAATAGGCAAATTAATAAAAACGAATAATAAAAATTCGTCGTTTATGTTGTTTTACGCGTTAAAACGCAGATTAAAGCTCAAAACGTGCTGTTTTGCAAAATAGGCATTTTCAAGCACGGGATCGTTGAAACCGTTCAACAGACGCAATATTAATAAAAACGAATAATAAAAATTCGTCGTTTTTATGCTGTTTACGCGTTAAAACGCAGATTGTGCCTCAAAAACGTGCTGTTTTGCAAAAATATATTTTCAAGCATTTTAGATCGCTGAAATCGTTCAAATAGATGCAATGGCTTAATAAAAACGAATAATAAAAAATCTGTCGTTTTATGTTGTTTTACGCGTTAAACGCAGATTAAAGCTCAAAATCGTGCTGCTGGTTAAATACATTTTCAGCATTTTAGATCGTTGAAATCGTTCAAATAGACGCAATATTAATAAAAAACGAATAATAAAAATCGCCGCTTTTATGCTGTTTTACGCGTTAAACGCAGATTAAAGCTCAAACGTGCTGTTTTGCTAAAATAAGCATTTTCAAGACGTAGATCGTTGAAATCGTTCAAATAGACGCAATATTAATAAAAACGAATAATAAAAAATTTTGTCGTTTTATGTTGGTCATAGCAGCAACGCAGATTAAAGCCTTCAAACGTGCTGTTTTGCATAAAATAAGCATTTTCAAGCATTATAGATCGTTGAAATCGTTCAAATAGAAGCAATATTAATAAAACGAATAATAAAAATTAACGTTTTATGCTTTCGTTTTACGCGTTAAAAACGCAGATTAAAGCTCAAACGTGCTGTTTTGCTGCTGTACAGTACGCTTATCGATCGTTGAAATTGCCCAACAGACGCAAATAAAAGAAAACGAATAATAAAAATTTCGTCGTTTTTATGTTGTTTACTGCGCAAACCAGAATGAAGCTCAAAACGCTGTTTTGCTAAAATAAGCATTTTCAAGCATTTTAGATCGTTGAAATCGTTCAAATAGATGCAATATTAATATAAAACGAGTAATAAAATTTCTGTCATTTTATGCTGTTTTACGCGTTAAACGCAGTGATTAAAGCTCAAAACGTGCTGCTCGCTAAAATAAGCATTTTCAAGCATTTTAGATCACCGTTGAAATCGTTCAACAGTAATATTAATAAAACGAATAATAAAAAATCTTTCGTCGTTTTATGCTGTTTTACTCATATTAAAACGGCAGATTAAAAGCTTCAAAATGCGTGCTGTTTTGCTAAAATGGCATTTTCAAGCATTTTTAGATTCGCCGGAATCGTTCAAATAGGAAGCAATATTAATAAAACGAATAATAAAATTTGTCGTTTTATGTTGTTTTACGCAAGTTAAACCAGATTAAAGTGCAAAACGTATGTTTTGGCTAAAATAAGCATTTTCAAGCATTTTAGATCGTTGAACCGTTCAAATAGACGCAATAAAAATAAAAACGTGAATAATGCGCCCTGTCGTTTTTATGCTGTTTTACGCGTTAAACGGGCAGAAATCGAAGTTTCAAACGTGCTGTTTTGCTAAAATAAGTATTTTCAAGCATTTAGATCGTTGAAATCGTTCAATAGACGCAATATTAATAAAAACAAATAATAAAATTTCGTCATTTTATATGCCTTTACGTTAAACGCAGATTCAAGCTCAAAACGTACTGTTTTGCTAAAATAAGCATTTTGAAGCATTTAGATCGTTGAACCGTTCAAATAGAAGCAATATTAATAAAACGAATAATAAAAATTCGCCTGCCGGTGCTGCTCACGCAAACGTAGATTAAGTCAAACGCTGTTTTGCTAAAATAAGCATTTTCAAGCATTTTAGATCGTTGAAATCGTTCAAATAGACGCAATAAAAATAAAACGAATAATAAAATTTCGTCGTTTTTATGCTGTTTTACGCGTTAATGCAGATTAAGTTCAAACGTGCTGTTTTACAAAATAAGCATTTTCTGGGCATTTAGATCGTTGTAACTGTTCAAATAGAAGGAATATTAATAAAAACGAATAATAAAAATTCGTCGTTTTGGCGTTGCTTACCCGTTAAAACGCATTAAAAGCTCAAAACGCTGTTTTACGGCATGCTGATGATCGTTAAATTGTTCAAACAGCAATACTATTAAAACAACAAATAAAAATTGTCGTTTTATGCCGTTTTACGCGTTAAAAACGCAGATTAAAGCTCAAAACGCGTTTTGGCTGCAAAATAAGCATTTTCAAGCATTTTAGATCGCTGAAATCGTTCAAATAGACGCAATATTAATAAAAACGACAATAAAAATTTTGCCGTTTTTATGCCGTTTTACGCGTTAAAACGTTGATTAAAGCAAAACGTGCTGTTTGGTTAAAGAGGCATTTCAAGCATTTGTGATCGCTTGAAAATCGTTCAACAGACGCAATATTAATAAAAACGAATAATAAAAAATTTCAATGTTTTTATGTTGCTTTACGCGTTAAAACGCAGATTAAAGTTCTCAAACGTGCTGTTTTGCTAAAATAGGCATTTTCAAGCATTTTAGATCGTTGAAATCGTTCAACAGTATCGCAATATTAATAAAACGAATAATAAAAAATTCGTCGTTTTATGCTGTTTTACGCGTTAAAACGCAGATTAAAGCTCAAAACGTGCTGTTTTGCTAAAATAAGCATTTTCAAGCATTTTAGATCGTTGAAATCGTTCAAAATGACGCAGTTAAAAAATAAAAAACGTAATAATAAAATTTCGTCGTTTTGTCGTTTACGCTAAACGCAGAATGAAGCCCCTAAAACGTGCTGTTTTGGCTAAACAAGCATTTTCGCCACGATCGTTGAAATCGTTCAAATAGAAGAAATATTTAATAAAAAACGAATAATAAAATTTTGTCGTTTTATGCTGTTTTACGCGCTAAAACGCAGATTAAAGCTCAAAACGTGCTGTTTTGCTGCAAAATAAGCATTTTCAAGCATTTTAGATCGCTGAAAATCGTTCAACAGACGCAATATTAATAAAGTCTGAATATCAAAAATTCTCGTCGTTTTATAAGGTTTTGTGACAAGTGTGTTAAAAACGCCACGTTTTCCAAACGTGCTGTTTTGCTGCTAAAATAGGCATTTTCAAGCATTTTGTGATCGCTGAACCGTTCAAATAGACGCACATTAATAAAACGAATAATAAAAATTTCGTCGTTTTTATGCTGTTTTACGCGTTAAATGCAGATTAAAGCTCAAACGTGCTGTTTTGCTGCAAATAGGCATTTTCAAGCATTTTAGATCGCTGAAATCGTTCAACAGACGCATTATTAACAAAAAACGAATAATAAAAATTCGTCGTTTTTATGCCGTTTTACGCGTTAAAAAACGCAGATTAAAAGCTCAAAACGTGCTGTTTTGCCAAATAAGCATTTTCGCTATCGATCGCTGAAATCGTTCAACAGACGCAATAAAAATAAAACGAATAATAAAAATTCCCCGTCGTTTTATGCTGTTTTACGCGTTAAAACGCAGAATGAAGCTCAAAACGTGCTGTTTTGCTAAAATAAGTATTTTCAAGCATTTTAGATCGCTGAAATCGCTCAAATAGAGCACATTAATAAAAAAACGAATAATAAAAAATTTGTCGTTTTTATGCTGTTTTACGCGTTAAAACGCAGATTAAAGCTCAAAACGTGCTGTTTTGCTAAAATACATTTTCGCTAATTACATCGTTGAAATCGTTCAAATAGACGTGCAATATTACTAAAAAACGAATAATAAAATTTCGTCGTTTTGGCGCTGTTTACGCGTTAAACGCTGATTAAAGCTCAAAACGTGCTGTTTTGCTAAAATAGCATTTTCAAGCATTTTAGATCGTTGAAATCGTTCAACAGACGCAATATTAATAAAAATCAATAATAAAAATTTCGCCGTTTTATGCCGGTTTTTACGCGTTAAAAACGGCGATTAAAGCTCAAAACGTGCTGTTTTGCTAAAATAGGCATTTTCAAGCATTTTGCATCGTTGAAATCGTTCAAACAGACGCAATAATAATAAAAACGAATAATGTAAAAATTCGTCGTTTTATGCCGTTTTTACGCGTTAAAACGCAGACAAAGCTCGCAACGTGCTGCCTTTGCTGCACAAGCATTTTCAAGACGCAGATCGCTGAAATCGTTCAACAGGATAATAAAATAAAAAAAAAAAAAAACGAATAATAAAATTTTCGTCGTTTTATAAGCGTTTTACGCGTTAAAAAACGCAGAATGAAGCCTGCAAACGTGCTGTTTGCTAAAATAAGCATTTTCAAGCATTTTAGATCGTTGAAATCGTTCAAATGACGCAATATTATTAAAACAAATAATAAAAATTTCGTCATTTTTAAGTGCTGTTTTACGCGTTAAAACGCAGATTAAAGCTCAAAACGTGCTGTTTTGCCAAAATGTGCTAATTTTCGCTACTTCCAGATCGCTGGAAACGTTCCCAATAGAAGCAATACTAATAAAAACGAATAAAAAAATTCGTCGTTTTATGATGCTTCACGCGTTAAACGCAGATTAAAAGCCTCAAAACGTGCTGTTTTTGCTAAAATGTAAGCATTTTCGCTATTTGCATCGCTGAAACGTTCAAATAGACGCTAAATATTACTAAAAACGAATAATAAAAATTTCGTCGTTTTATGCTGTTTTACGCGTTAAAACGCTGATTAAAAGCTCAAAACGTGCTGTTTTGCTGAAACAGGCATTTTCGCTATTTAGACGTTGAAATCGTTCAAACAGACGCAATATTAATAAAACGAATAATAAAAAAATTCGTCGTTTTTATGCTGTTTTACGCGTTAAAACGCAGATTAAAGCTCAAAACGTGCTGTTTTGCTAAAATAAGTATTTCAAGCACTTTAGATCGTTGAAATTGTTCAAATAGAAGCAATATTAATAAAAAACGAATAATAAAAATTGTCGTTTTATGCTGTTTACGCGTTAAAACGCAGATTAAAAGCTCAAAACGTGCTGTTTTGCTAAAATAAGCATTTTCTAAGCATTTTTAGATCGTTGAAATCGTTCAAATAGGAGAAGATAATAAAACGAATAATAAAAATTCGTCGTTTTATTTCGTTTTACGCGTTAAAACGCGATTTCAAAGCTCAAAACGTGCTGTTTTGATAAATAAGCATTTTCAAGCATTTAGATCGTTGAAACTGTTCAAATAGGACGCAATATTAATAAAAACGAATAATAAAAATTTCGTCGTTTTTATGCTAAATTTTACGCGTTAAAAACGCTTCGATTAAAGCTCTCAAACGTGCTGTTTTGCTGTACAGGCATTTTCAAGCATTTTATGGCTGAAATCGTTTAAATAGACGCAATATTAATAAAACGGAATAGCGTACCCGTCGTTTTATGCTGTTTTACGCGTTAAAACGCAGATTAAAGCTCAAACGTGCTGTTTTGCTAAAAATAAGCATTTTCGGGCATTTTAGATCGTTGGAAATCGTTCACAAATAGACGCACAAAAATAAAAAAACGAATAATAAAAATTTCTGTCGTTTTTATGCTGTTTTACGCGTTAAAAAAGCAGAATGAAGCTCAAACGTGCTTTCGTTTTGCTAAAATATACTTAAGCATTTTAGATCGCTGAAATCGTTCAAACAGACGCAATATTAATAAAAACGAATAATGAAAATTTCGTCATTTTATGCTGTTTTACGCGTTAAACGCAGATTAAGGCTCAAAAACGCTGTTTTGCTGTAAAATAAGTATTTTCAAGACGGAGATCGTTGAAATCGTTCATATAGAAGCAATATTAATAAAACGAATAATAAAAATTCGTCGTTTTATGCTGTTTTACGCGTTAAAACGCAGATTAAAGCTCAAACGTGCTGTTTTGCTAAAATTAGCATTTTCAAGCATTTTAGATCGTTGAAACTGTTCAAATAGCAGCGGGTATTAATAAAAAACGAATAATAAAAATTCGTCGTTTTATGTTGTTTCACTGTTAAAACGCAGATTAAAGCTCAAAATGCGCTGTTTTGCTGTGTCAAGCATTTTCAAGCATTTTAGATCGTTGGAAATCAAATAGAAGTAATACTAATAAAAAACGAATAACAAAAATTTGTCGTTTTATGCTGTTTTTACGCGTTAAAACCGCAGATTAAAAGCTCAAACGTGCTGTTTTGCATAAAATAAGCATTTTCAAGCATTTTAGATCGTTGAAATCGTTCAAATAGACGCAATAAAAATAAAAACGAATAATGTACCGTTTTTATGTTTTACGCGTTAAAACGCAGTGAATGAAGCTCAAAACGCGCTGTTTTGCTAAAATAAGCATTTTCAAGCATTTTAGATCGTTTGCCGTTCAAACATCGCAATATTAATAAAACAAATAAAAATTTCTGCCATTTTATGTTGTTTATTGCGTTAAAACGAAGATCTGCTCAAAACGCACTGTTTTGCTAAAATAAGCATTTTCAAGCATTTTAGATCGTTGAAATCGTTCAAATAGAAGCAATGGCTAATAAAAAAACGAATAATAAAAATTCGTCGTTTTATGCTGTTTTACGCGTTAAAACGCAGATTAAAGCTCAAACGGCTGTTTTGCTGCTAAAATAAGCATTTTCAAGCATTTTAGATCGTTGAAATCGTTCAAATAGAAGCAATATTAATAAAAACGAATAATAAAAAATTGTCGTTTTTATGTTGTTTTACTCGTTAAAACGCAGATTAAAGCTCAAAACGTGCTGTTTTTGCTAAAATAAGATTTTCAAGCATTTTAGATCGTTGAAATCGTTCAAATAGAAGCAACATTAATAAAACGAATAATAAAAAATTTATCGTTTTATGCTGTTTTACGCGTTAAACGTGCAGATTAAAGCTCAAAACGTGCTGTTTTGCTAAATAAGCATTTTCAAGACGGATCGTTGAAATCGTTCAACAGATGCATAATATTAATAAAAACGAATAAAAATTTCGTCGTTTTATGTTGTTTTACGCGTTAAAACGTTGATTAAAAGCGCAAACGTGCTGTTTTATTAAAATAGGCATTTTCAAGCATTTTAGACTGCTGAAATCGTTCAAATAGACGCAATATTAATAAAAACGAATAATAAAATTTCGTCGTTTTATGCTGTTTTACGCGTTAAAACGCAGATTAAAACAAAACGTGCTGTTTTGCTAAAATAGGCATTTTCAAGCATTTTAGACTACCGTTGAAATCGTTCAAATAGACGCGCATTAATAAAAACGAATAATGCGTAATTCGTCGTTTTATGTTGTTTCTACGCGTTAAACGCAGATTAAAGCTCAAAACGTGCTGTTTCGCTAAAAATAAAGCATTTTCAAGCATTTTAGATCGCTGAAACGTTCAAATAGACGCAATAAAAAATAAAAACGAATAATAAAATTTCTGTCGTTTTTATGCTGTTTTACGCGTTAAACGCAGAATGAAGCTCAAAACGCGCTGTTTTGCTAAATTAAGCATTTTCAAGCATTTTAGATCGTTGAAATCGTTCAAATAGCTTTTGAACATTAATAAAACGAATAATAAAAAATTTGTCGTTTTTATGCTGTTTTACGCGTTAAACGCAGATCAGCTCAAAACGTGCTGTTTTGCTAAAAATAAGCATTTTCTGCCATTTTAGATCGTTGAAATCGTTCAAATAGACGCACATTAATAAAAACGAATAATAAAATTCTCGTCGTTTTTTGCTGTTTTACGCGTTAAACGCTGATTAAAGCTCAAAACGTGCTGTTTTGCTAAAATAGGCATTTTCAAGCATTTTAGATCGTTAAACCGTTCAAATAGACGCAATATTAATAAAAACGAATAATAAAAAAATTTCGTCGTTTTATGTTGCTCTTTTACGCGTTAAAACGCAGATTAAAGCTCAAAACGCTACGCTAAAATAGGCATTTTCATTTTAGATCGTTGAAATTGTTCAAATAGACGCACATTAATAAAAACGAATAATAAAAAATTCGTCGTTTTATGCTGTTTTTACGCGTTAAAACGCAGATTAAAGCTCAAAACGTGCTGTTTTGCTAAAATAAGCATTTTCAAGCATTATAGATCGCTGGAAATCGTTCAAATAGACGCAATAAAAAATAAAAAAAAACGAATAATAAAAAATTTCGTCGTTTTATGCTGTTTTACGCGTTAAAACGCAGAAATGAAGCTCAAAAACGTGCTGTTTTGCTAAATAAGCATTTTCAAGCATTTTAGATCAGTTAAAATCGTTCAAATAGACGCGCAATATTAATAAAACAACAATAAAAATTTCCGTCATTTTTATGTTGTTTTACGCGTTAAAAACGCAGATTAAAGCTCAAACGTGCTGTTTTTGCTGCTAAAATAAGCATTTTCGCCATTTTAGATCGTTGAAATCGTTCAAATAGAAGCAATATTAATAAAAACGAATAAAAATTGCCGTTTTATGATGTTTTACGCGTTAAAACGCAGATTAAAGCTCAAAACGTGCTGTTTTGCTAAATAAGCATTTTCAAGACGATCGTTGAACCGTTCAAATAGACGCAATATTAATAAAACGAATAATAAAAAAAATTTCGTCGTTTTGCTGTTTTACGCGTTAAAACGCTGATTAAAGCTCAAAACGTGCTGTTTTGCTGAAATAGGCATTTCAAGCATTTGAAATCGTTGAAATCGTTCAACAGACGCATATTAATAAAACGAATAATAAAAATTCGTCGTTTTATGCTGTTTACGTTAAAACGCAGATTAAAGCTCAAACGTGCTGTTTTGCTAAAATAAGCATTTTCAAGCACTTTTAGATCGTTGAAACTGTTCAAATAGAGCAATATTAATAAAAACGAATAATAAAAAAATTGTCGTTTTATGCGCTGTTTACGCGTTAAAACGCAGATTAAAGCTCAAACGTGCCGTTTTGCTGCTAAAATAAGCATTTTCGCTATAATTTTAGATCGTTGAAATCGTTCAAATGGTATTAAATATTACTAAAAAACGAATAATAAAAATCTGTCGTTTTATGTGCTGTTTTACGCGTTAAAACGGTGATTTCAAAAGCTCAAACGTGCTGTTTTGCTGCACAAGCATTTTCAAGCACGGATCGTTGGAAATCGTTCAAATAGACGTGCAATATTAATAAAAACGAATACAATAAAAATTTCTGTCGTTTTTATGCTGTTTTACGCGTTAAACGCTGATTAAAGCTCAAAACGTGCTGTTTTGCTAAATAGGCATTTTCAAGCATTTTAGATCGCCAAACCGTTCAAATAGACGCACATTAATAAAAACGAATAATAAAAAAATTCGTCGTTTTATGCCGTTTTACGCGTTAAACGGTGATTAAAGCTCAAACGTGCTATTTTTGCTAAAATAAGCATTTCGCTTCAGATCGTTGCAACCGTTCAAATAGACGCAATATTAATAAAACCACAATAAAAATTTCCGTCGTTTTATGCTGTTTTACGCGTTAAACGCTGATTAAAAGCTCAAAACGTGCTGTTTGCTAAAATAGGCATTTTCAAGCATTTTAGATCGCTGAAATCGTTCAAATAGACGCAATATTAATAAAAAACGAATAATAAAAATTCGTCGTTTTTATGCTGTTTTACGCGTTAAAACGTAGATTAAAGCTCAAAACGTGCTGTTTGCTAAAATAAGCGTTTTCGCCATTTTAGATCGTTGAAATCGTTCAAATAGAAGCAATATTAATAAAAACGAATAATAAAAATTTTGTCGTTTTTATGCTGTTTACGCGATAAACGCAGATTAAAGCTCAAACGCTGTTTTGCTATAAAATAAGTATTTTCAAGCATTTTAGATCGTTGAAATCGTTCAAATAGGAGCAATATTAATAAAAACGAATAATAAAAATTGCCGTTTTATTGTTTTACGCGTTAAAACGCAGATTACTCAAAAACGTGCTGTTTTGCTGCTAAAATTAGCATTTTCAGAGCATTTTCAAGCATTTTAGATCGTTGAAACCCGTTCAAATAGAAAAAAAATAAAAACGAATAATAAAAATTTGTCGTTTTATGCTGTTTTACGCGTTAAAACGCAGATTAAAGCTAAAAACGTGCTGTTTTGCAAAAATTTAGCATTTTCAAGCATTTTAGTTTGTTGAAATCGTTCAAATAGACGCAATATTAATAAAAACGAATAAAAAAAATTTCGTCTTTTATGCTGTTTTACGCGTTAAAACGCTGATTAAACTCAAAACGTGCTGTTTTGCTAAAATAGGCATTTTCAAGCATTTTAGATCGTTGAAATCGTTCAAATAGACGCAATATTAATAAAAACGAATAATAAAAATTCGTCGTTTTATGCTGTTTTACGCTTAAAACGCAGATTAAACTCAAAACGTGCTGTTTTGCTAAAATAAGCATTTTCAAGCATTTTAGATCGTTGAAATCGTTCAAATAGACGCAATAAAAATAAAAACGAATAATAAAAATTTCGTCGTTTTTATGCTGTTTTACGCGTTAAAAGCAGAATGAAGCTCAAAACGTGCTGTTTTGCTTAAAATAAGTATTTTCAAGCATTTTAGATCGTTGAAATCGTTCAAATAGACACAATATTAATAAAAACGAATAATAAAATTTCGTCATTTTTATGCTGTTTTACGCGTTAAAACGCAGATTAAGGCTCAAAACGTGCTGTTTTGCTAAAATAAGCATTTTCAAGCATTTGAGATCGTTGAAATCGTTCAAATAGAAGCAATATTAATAAAAACGAATAATAAAAAATCGTCGTTTTTATGCTGTTTTACGCGTTAAAACGCAGATTAAAGCTCAAAACGTGCTGTTTTGCTAAAATTAGCATTTTCAAGCATTTTTAGATCGTTGAAATCGTTCAAATAGACGCAATATTAATAAAACCAATAATAAAAATTTCGTCGTTTTATGCTGTTTTACGCGTTAAAACGCTGATTAAAACTCAAAACGTGCTGTTTTGCTAAAATAGGCATTTTCAAGCATTTTAGATCGTTGAAATCGTTCAAATAGACGCAATATTAATAAAAACGAATAATAAAAATTCGTCGTTTTTATGCTGTTTTACGCGTTAAAACGCAGATTAAAAGCTCAAAACGTGCTGTTTTGCTAAAATAAGCATTTTCAAGCATTTTAGATCGTTGAAATCGTTCAAATAGAAGCAATATTAATAAAAACGAATAATAAAAATTCGTCGTTTTATGCTGTTTTACGCGTTAAAACGCAGATTAAAGCTCAAAACGTGCTGTTTTGCAAAATAAGCATTTTCAAGCATTTTAGATCGTTGAAATCGTTCAAATAGACGCAATATTAATAAAAACGAATAATAAAAATTTGTCGTTTTATGCTGTTTTACGCGTTAAAACGCGATTAACTCAAAACGTGCTGTTTTGCTAAAATAGCATTTTCAAGCATTTTAGATCGTTGAAATCGTTCAAATAGACGCAATATAATAAAAACGAATAATAAAAATTTCGTCGTTTTTATGCTGTTTTACGCGTTAAAACGCAGATAAGCTCAAAACGTGCTGTTTTGCTAAAATAAGCATTTTCAAGCATTTTAGATCGTTGAAATCGTTCAAATAGAACGCAATATTAATAAAAACGAATAATAAAAAATTCGTCGTTTTTATGCTGTTTTACGCGTTAAAACGCAGATTAAAGCTCAAAACGTGCTGTTTTGCTAAAATAAGCATTTTCAAGCATTTTAGATCGTTGAAATCGTTCAAATAGAGCAATATAATAAAAACGAATATAAAAATTTCGTCGTTTTTATGCTGTTTTACGCGTTAAAACGCAGAATTAAGCTCAAAACGTGCTGTTTTGCTAAAATAAGCATTTTCAAGCATTTTAGACGTTGAAATCGTTCAAATAGAGCAATATTAATAAAAACGAATAATAAAAATTGTCGTTTTTGCTGTTTTACGCGTTAAAACGCAGATTAAAACTCAAAACGTGCTGTTTTGCTAAAATAAGCATTTTCAAGCATTTTAGACGTTGAAATCGTTCAAATAGAAGCAATATTAATAAAAACGAATAATAAAAATTTCGTCGTTTTATGCTGTTTTACGCGTTAAAACGCAGATAAAGCTCAAAACGTGCTGTTTTGCAAAATAGCATTTTCAAGCATTTTAGACGTTGAAATCGTTCAAATAGAGCAATATTAATAAAAACGAATAATAAAAATTGTCGTTTTATGCGTTTTACGCGTTAAAACGCAGATTAACTCAAAACGTGCTGTTTTGCTAAAATAAGCATTTTCAAGCATTTTAGACGTTGAAATCGTCAAATAGCGAATAAAATAAAAACGAATATAAAAATTTCGTCGTTTTATGCTGTTTTAGCGTTAAAAACGCAGATTAAAGCTCAAAACGTGCTGTTTTGAAAATGGGCATTTTCAAGCATTTTAGATCGTTGAAATCGTTCAAATAACAATATTAATAAAAACGAATAATAAAAATTTCGTCGTTTTACGCTGTTTTACGCGTTAAAACGCAGAATAAAGCTCAAAACGTGCTGTTTTGCTAAAAAAAGCATTTTAAGATTTTTAACGTTAAATGCAAAAAAAAAATTAATAAAAACGTTAAAAAAAATTTTCGCTTTTTTTGTTTTTTTTGGGAAAAACGCTTTTTAAAATAAATTTGCTTTTTTTAAAAAAAATTTTTAAAATAAGACTTAAACGTTAAATGGTTTTTTAAAAAAAAACAAAAAAAAAAATTTCCTTTTTGTGTTTTCGCTTTAAAAGCATTAAAAAAACGTGTGCAAAATAAGTTTTTAAGATTTTAATTGTCGTTTTTTTTAAAGCTTAAAAAAAAAAAAAGGGGTTTTTTTTAAAAAAAAAATTTTCGTTTTTTTAAATGTTTGTTTTAAAAAACCTTTAAAAAACGAAATTAAAGTAAAACGTTGTTTTGTAAAATAAGCATTTTAAATTTTAACTTTAAATCTTTCTAAAGCTTTTAATAAAACGAAAAAAAAAATTTTCGTTTTTTGTTTAAAGGTTTAAAAAAGATTAAATTTAAAAGGCTTTTTTAAAAAACATTTTAAACTTTTTAGTCGTTAAACGTTAAAAGAGAATAAATAAAACGAAAAAAAAAAAAATTTTGTTTTTAGGTTTTTTAGCGTTAAAACCGTTAACCCCAAAAGGGCTTTTTAAAAAAAATTTTTCGTTTTTTAATCGTTAAACGTTAAAAACGCAAAAAAATTTAAAAACGTTTTAAAAAATTTCGCTTTTTAGCTTTTTTACGCTTAAAAGAAATTTAAAATAAAAGGGTTTTTTAAAAAACTTTTAAGCTTTTAGCGTTAAACGTTAAAGGCAAATTTCAAAATAAAAATTTTTTTTTTTGTTTTTTACCGTTAAAAGCGAAAAAATAAAACGTCGTTTTGCTAAAAAAAATTTTAAATTTTTAACGGAAACTTCAAAAGGCTTTAAAAAAAACAATTAAAAAATTTTTGTCGATGTTTTAGCTTAAAACCAAAATAATAAAATGCTTTTTTAAAAATTTTTTTTAAAAAGCTTTTTAGACGTTGCTTTTAAAATAGACGAAATTTTTAAAAAAAACGTTAAAAATTTTCGTCTTTTAGCTTTTTATTAAAAAGGGTTTAAATCCGTGCGTTTTGCTAAAAAAGCTTTTTAAGTTTTTAACGTTGTGAAAAAAAGACAATTTAATAAAAACGTTAAAAAAAACGCTTTTTATTTTTATTAAAACGCGAAAAAAGAAAAGGGTTTTTTTGGCAAAAAAGTTTTTAAAAAGCTTTTAATGTTTCGAAAATAGAGCAAATTTAAAAACGAATAAAAAAAAAACGTTTTTATTTTTTCGCGAAAAAAAGCGAAAAAGCAAAAAACGCTTTTTTGCTAAATAAGCTTTTCAAATTTTAGATTTAAACTTAAAGGAATTTAATAAAAAACAATAAAAAAAAGGGTTTTTATCTGTTTTAGCAAAAAAACGCGTTAAAAACCAAATGGGTTTTTAAAAAAAAGCTTTCAAGCTTTTTAGTTTTTAAAACGTTAAATGGAAAATTTTAAAAAAAATAAAAAACCTTTTTTGCTTTTGCGTTAAAACGCGTTAAAGCTAAAAGGTTTTTTTTCAAAAGCTTTTCAAATTTTGATTTAAATCTTAAAAAACCCAATAAAACAAAAAAAAAAAAAAAATTTTTTTTTTTAGTTTTTAGGTTAAACGCGTTAAACCAAAAAAAGGTTTTTTTAAAAAAAAAGCTTTTCAAGCTTTTTTAACATTAAATCGTTAAAGCCAATAAAAAAAAAATAAAAAACGTCGTTTTAGGGTTTTTTACGCTTTAAAACGCAGTTTAAAAAGTCAAAACGTGCGGAAAAAATAATTTTTTTGCTTTTTAGATCGTTGGTTCAAAAAAGCAATTTTAAAAAAAACGAATAATAAAAAATTCCGTTTTATGCTGTTTTACGCGTAAAACGCAGATTAAAGTCAAAACGTGTTTTGCTAAAAAAGCATTTTCAAGCTTTTTAGATCGTTAAAACGTTAAATAGAGAAATATTAATAAAAACGAATAATAAAAATTTTCGTCTTTTTTATGCTTTTTTAGGGTTAAAAACGCAGATTAAAGCTCAAAACGTGCTGTTTTGCAAAAAAAGTTTTTCCTTTTTAGATCGTTGAAATGTTCAAATAAAAGCAATAAAATAAAAACGAATAATAAAAATTGTCTTTTTTATGCTTTTTTACGCGTTAAAACGCGATTAATAAAACGTGCTGTTTTCCTAAATAAGCATTTTCAAGCATTTTAGATCGTTGAAATCGTTCAAATAGAAGTTAATATTAATAAAAACGAATAATAAAAAATTCGTCGTTTTATGTGTTTACGCGTTAAAACGCAGATTAGAGCTCAAAACTGCTGTTTTGCTAAAATAAGCATTTTCAAGCATTTTAGATCGTTGAAATCGTTCAAATAGACGCAATATTAATAAAAACGAATAATAAAAATCGTCGTTTTATACTGTTTTACGCGTTAAAACGCAGATTAAAGCTCAAAACGTGCTGTTTTGCTAAAATAAGCATTTTCAAGAATTTTAGATCGTTGAAACGTTCAAATAGAAGCTAATATTAAAAAACGAATAATAAAAATTCGTCGTTTATATGCGTTTTACGCGTTAAAACGCAGATTAAAAGCTCAAACGTGCTGTTTTCTAAAATAAGCATTTTCAAGCATTTTAGATCGTTGAAATCGTTCAAATAAACGCAATATTAATAAAAACGAATAATAAAAATTTCGTCGTTTTATGCTGTTTTTACGCGTTAAAACGCAGATTAAAAGCTCAAAACGTACTGTTTTGCTAAAATAAAGCATTTTCAAGCATTTTAGATCGTTGAAATCGTTCAAATAGAAGCAATATTAATAAAAACGAATAATAAAAATATCGTCGTTTTATGCTGTTTTACGCGTTAAAACGCAGATTAAAGCTCAAAACGTGCTGTTTTGCTAAAATAAGCATTTTCAAGCATTTTAGATCGTTGAAATCGTTCAAATAGACAATAAAAATAAGAAACGAATAATAAAAATTTCGTCGTGTTTATGCTGTTTTACGCGTTAAAACGCAGAATAAAGCTCAAAACGTGCTGTTTTGCTAAAATAAGCATTTTCAAGCATTTTAGATCGTTGAAATCGTTCAAATAGACTGCAATATTACTAAAAAACGAATAATAAAAATTCGTCGTTTTTATGCTGTTTTACGCGTTATAACGCAGATTAAAGCTCAAAACGTGCTGTTTTGCAAAATAAGCATTTTCAAGCATTTAGATCGTTGAAATCGTTCA
This sequence comes from Dalotia coriaria, assembly GCF_025399875.1. Taxonomy (NCBI): domain Eukaryota; kingdom Metazoa; phylum Arthropoda; class Insecta; order Coleoptera; family Staphylinidae; genus Dalotia; species Dalotia coriaria. The sequence goes on along the minus strand of NW_027045933.1, from coordinate 20,097 downwards.
AATAGAAGCAATATTAATAAAAACGAATAATAAAAAATTCGTCGTTTTATGCTTTTTTACGCGTTAAAACGCAGATTAAAGCTCAAAACGTGCTGTTTTGCTAAAATAAGCATTTTCAAGCATTTTAGATCGTTGAAATCGTTCAAATTGACGCAATATTAATAAAAACGAATAATAAAATTTCGTCGTTTTATGCTGTTTTACGCGTTAAAACGCAGATTAAAGCTCAAAACGTGATGTTTTGCTAAAATAAGCATTTTCAAGCATTTTAGATCGTTGAAATCGTTCAAATAGAAGCAATATTAATAAAAACGAATAATAAAAATTCGTCGTTTTATGCTGTTTTACGCGTTAAAACGCAGATAAAAGCTCAAAACGTGCTGTTTTGCTAAAGTAAGCATTTTCAAGCATTTTAGATCGTTGAAATCGTTCAAATAGAAGCAATATTAATAAAAAACGAATCATAAAAATTTCGTCGTTTTATGTTTTTTTACGCGTTAAAACGCAGATTAAAGCTCAAAACGTGTTTTTTTTGGGTTAAAATAAGCATTTTCAAGCTTTAAGATCGTTGAAATCGTTCAAATAAAAGCAATATTAAAAAAAAACAAATAAAAAAAATTTTCGTCTTTTTTATGCTGTTTTACCGTTAAAACCCGTTAAAACTCAAAACTGCTGTTTTGCTAAAATAAGCTTTTTTCAAGCATTTTAGACCCGTTGAAATCGTTAAAATGGGAAGCAAATTAAAAAAAACGAATAAAAAAATTCGTCGTTTTTATGCTTTTTTTACGGTTAAAACGCAGAAAACCCTCAAAACGTGCTGTTTTGCTAAAATAAGCTTTTTCAAGTTTTTTAAACCCTTGAAATCGTTCAAAAAAACAATATTAAAAAACAAATTTTTTTAAAAAACCCGTCTTTTTTATGTTTTTTGGTTAAAAAACGCAGTTTAAAAAGCCCCAAACGTGCTGTTTTGTTTAAAAAAAAATTTTAAAAACTTTTTTAGATCGTTGAAATCTTTTCCAAAAACCAATTAAAAAAAAAGGGAATTTAAAAAAAATTTTCGTTTTTTTTGGGCGGTTTTCCCCAAAACGCGTTTAAAAACTCAAAACGTGCTGTTTTGCTAAAAAAAGGGATTTTAAAGCTTTTTGGATCGTTGAAATCGTTCAAATGACGCAATATTTTTTAAAAACGAAAAAAATAAAAATTTCCGCTTTTATGCTTTTTTACGCTTTAAAAACGCAGTTTTCTCAAAACGTGCTGTTTTTTTAAAAAAAACTTTTTCAAGCATTTTAGATCTTGAAATCGTTCAAATAAAACAAAAATTAAAAAAACGAAAAAAAAAAAAATTCGTCTTTTTTATGCTTTTTTAAAATTTAAAACGCAGTTTAAAAAGCTAAAAACGTGCTGTTTTGCTAAAATAAGATTTTCAAGATTTTAATGGTTGAAATCGTTTCCAAAGGGGGCCAAAAATTAAAAAAAAAAAAAAAAATTTCGTCGTTTTTATGTGTTTTACGCGTTAAAACGCAGATAAAACTCAAAACGTGCTGTTTTGCAAAAATAAGTTTTTTTCAAGCTTTTTTAGATCGTTGAAATCGTTCAAATAAAAGAATATTAATAAAAACAAATAAAAAAAATTTCGTCTTTTTTATGCTGTTTTACGCTTAAAAAACGCAGTTTAAAAACTCAAAACGTGCTGTTTTGCTAAAAATAACATTTTAAACTTTTTAGATCTTGAAATCGTTAAAATAGAAGCAATATTAATAAAAACGAATAATAAAAATTCGTCGTTTTATGCTTTTTTACGCTTAAAACCCAGTTTAAAAACCCTAAAAAGGGCTGTTTTGCTAAAATAAGCTTTTTTCAAGCTTTTTTAAATCTTTGGGAAATCGTTCAAATAGAACAATATTAAAAAAAACCAATTTTAAAAAAATTGTCGTTTTTATGCTTTTTCCGTTAAAACGCGTTTAAAAATAAAACTTTGCTTTTTGCTAAAAAAAGGCATTTTAAAATTTTTTAGATCGTTGAAATCGTTCAAAATAAAAGCAATATTAAAAAAAACGAATAAAAAAAATTGTCTTTTTTATGCTTTTTTTACCGGTTTTAAAAACGCAGTTTAAAAAACTAAAAAACGTGCTGTTTTGTTTAAAAATAAGCTTTTAAAAAAGCATTTTAGATCGTTGAAACCCGTTCAAATAGACGCAATAAAATAAAAAACAATAATAAAAATTTCGTCTTTTTTTATGCTTTTTTTACGCGTTAAAACGCGTTTAAAAACTCAAAAACGTGCTTTTTTTCCTAAAATGGGCCATTTTCGCATTTTAGATCGGAAATCGTTCAAATAAAAACCCAATTTAAAAAAAAAGAATAAAAAAAATTCGCCCGTTTTATGCTTTTTTTCGCGTTAAAACGCAGTTTAAAAACCCAAAAAAACGTGCTGTTTTGCAAAAAAAAGCATTTTCAAGATTTTAGATCGTTGAAATCGTTAAAAAATAGCCAATATTAAAAAAACCCAAAAAAAAAAATTCGTTCGTTTTTTGCTGTTTTACGCGTTAAAACGGGGAAAAAAAACTAAAAACGTGCTGTTTTGCTAAAAATAAGCATTTTCAAGCATTTTGATCTTTGGGAAATCGTTCAAAAAAAAGCAATATTAATAAAAACGAATAATAAAAATTTCGTCGTTTTATCCCGTTTTACGCTTGGGGCAGTTAAAACTCAAAAGGGCTGTTTTGCTAAAATAACATTTTCAAGCATTTTAGATCGTTGAAATCGTTAAAATAGAAGCAATATTAAAAAAAACGAATAAAAAAAAAATTTTTCGTCGTTTTATGCTTTTTTTACGCGTTAAAACGCAGATTAAAATTTCAAAACGTGCTGTTTTGCTAAAAAAACATTTTAAAAAGCTTTTTTGATCTTTGGGGAAATCGTTCAAATAGACCAATAAAAAAAAAAAAACGAATAATAAAATTTCTTTGTTTTTATGCTGTTTTACGCTTTAAAAACCCGGAAAAAAAACCTTCCAAAAACGTGCTGTTTTCAAAAAAAGGCTTTTTTCAAGCTTTTTAAAGATCGTTAAATCCTTCAAAAGAGGGCAATTTTAAATTAAAAAAACGAATAAAAAAAAATTTCGTCTTTTTTATGCTGTTTTAGCTTTAAAAACGCAGTTTAAAAACCCCCAAAACGTGCTTTTTTTCCTAAAATAAGCTTTTTTCAAGCTTTTTTAGATCGTTGAAATCGTTAAAAAGCCAATAAAAAAAAAAACGAATAAAAAAAATTTCGTCTTTTTTATGTTTTACCCTTTTTAAAAAACGCGATTAAAGCTCAAAAGGGCTGTTTTGCTAAAAAAACATTTTCAAGCATTTTAGATCGTTGAAATCGTTCAAATAGACGCAATATTAAAAAAAAAGAAAAAAAAATTCGTCGTTTTATGCTGTTTTCGCTTTAAAAAACGCAGTTTAAAAACTCAAAACGTGCTGTTTTTTAAAATAAAGCATTTTCAAAAATTTTAGATCGTTGAAACCCCGTTCAAATAGAAGCAATTTTAAATTAAAAAACAATAAAAAAAAATTCCTTTTTTATGTTGTTTTACGCGTTAAAACGCAGATTAAAGCTCAAAACGTGCTGTTTTGCAAAATAAGCATTTTCAAGCTTTTTTGGATCGTTGAAATCGTTCAAAAAAAACGCAATATTAATAAAAACGAAAAATTTAAAAATTTTTCGTCTTTTTTTATGCTGTTTTACGCTTAAACGCGGAAAAAGCTCAAAACGTCTTTTTTTTGCTAAAAAAGCATTTTCAAGCTTTTTTAGATCGTTGAAATCGTTCAAATAAAAACAATAAAAAAAAAACCAATAAAAAAATTTTCGTCGTTTTTATGCTTTTTTAAACGCTTTAAAAACCCCAGATTAAAGCTCAAACGTGCTTTTTTTCAAAATAAGCTTTTTCCCGCTTTTTAGATCGTTAAAACCCGTTCAAATAGACGCAATAAAAATAAAAAACGAAAAAAAAAAAATTTCGTTTTTTTATGCTGTTTTACGCGTTAAAACCCCAAGAAAAAACCAAAAACGTGCTGTTTTGTTAAAAAAAAGCTTTTTCCCAACATTTTAGATCGTTGAAACCCGTTTCAAAATGACGCAATTTTAAATAAAAACGAATAATAAAAATTCGTCGTTTTTATGCTGTTTTACGCGTTAAAACGCAGATTAAAGCTCAAAACGATGCTGTTTTGCTAAAATAAACATTTTTCAAGCATTTTTAGATCGTTGAAATCGTTCAAAATAAACAATATTAATAAAAACGAATAATAAAAAATTCGTCGTTTTTATGCTGTTTTACGCGCTAAAACGCAGATTAAAGCTGAAAACGTACTGTTTTTTGCCAAAATAAGCATTTTCAAGCATTTTTTAGATCGTTGAAATCGTTCAAATTGACGCAATATTAATAAAAAGATAATAAAAATTTCGTCGTTTTTATGCTGTTTACATAACGTTAAAACGCAGATTAAAATCAAACGATGCTGTTTTGCTAAAATAAACATTTTCAAGCATTTTAGATCGTTGAAATCGTTCAAATAAACAATATTAATAAAACGAATAATAAAATTCGTCGTTTTTATGCTGTTTTACGCGTTAAACGCAGATAAAAGCTCAAAACGTGCTGTTTTGCTAAAGTAAGCATTTTCAAGCATTTTTAGATCGTTGAAATCGTTCAAATAGAAGCAATATTAATAAAAACGAATCATAAAATTTCGTCGTTTTTATGCTGTTTTTACGCCGTTAAAACGCAGATTAACGCTGCGACGTGCTGTTTTTGCTAAAATAAGCATTTTTCAAGCATTTTTAGATCGTTGAAATCCACGTTCAAATAGACGCAATATTAATAAAAACGAATAATAAAAATTTCGTCGTTTTATGCTGTTTTACGCGTTAAAACGCAGATTAAAGCTCAAAACGTGCTGTTTTGCTAAAATAAGCATTTTCAAGCATTTTAGATCGTTTGAAATCGTTCAAATAGAAACAATATTAATAAAAACGAATAATAAAAATCGTCGTTTTTTATGCTGTTTTTACGCGTTAAAACGCAGATTAAAAGCTCAAAAACGTGCTGTTTTGCTAAATAAGCATTTCAAGCATTTAGATCGTTGAAATCGTTCAAAATCGAAACAATATTAATAAAAAACGAATAATAAAAATTTCGTCGTTTTATGCTGTTTTACGCGTTAAAACGCAGATTAAAAAGCTCAAAACGTGCTGTTTTGCTAAAATAAGCATTTTCAAGCATTTTAGATCGTTGAAATCGTTAAAATAGAACAATAATAAAAACGAATAATAAAAATTCGTCGTTTATGCTGTTTTACGTGTTAAAACGCAGATTAAAGCTCAAAACGATGCTGTTTTGCTAAAATAAGCATTTTCAAGCATTTTAGATCGTTGAAATCGTTCAGAATAGAAGCAATATTAATAAAAACGAATAATAATAAATTCGTCGTTTTTATGCTGTTTTCACGCGTTAAAACGCAGATTAAAGCTCAAAACGTGCTGTTTTTGCTTTAAAACAAGCATTTTCAAGCATTTTAAGATCGTTGAAATCGTTCAAATAGACGCAATAAAATAAAAACGAATAATAAAAATTTCGTCGTTTTATGCTGTTTTGCACGCGTTAAAACGCTGATTAAAGCTCAAAACGTGCTGTTTTGCTAAAATAAGAGCATTTTCAAGCATTTTGGATCGTTGAAATCGTTCAAAATAAAGACGCAATATTAATAAAACGAATATAAAAATTTCGTCGTTTTTATGCTGTTTTACGCGTTAAACGCAGATTAAACTCAAAACGTGCTGTTTTGCTAAAAATAAGCATTTTCAAGCATTTTAGATCATTGAAATCGTTCAAATAGAGTAATAAAAACGAATAATAGAAAATTCGTCGTTTTTATGCTGTTTTACGCGTTAAACGCAGATTAAAAGCTCAAAACGTGCTGTTTTGCTTTAAAATAAAACATTTTCAAGAGCATTTTACATCGTTGAAATCGTTCAAATAGACGCAATATTAATAAAAACGAATAATAAGAAAATTTCGTCGTTTTATGCTGTTTTTACGCGTTAAAACGCAGACTAAACTCAAAACGTGCTGTTTTGCCAAAAAATAAGTATTTTTCAAGCATTTTAGATCGTTGAAATCACGTTCAAATAGACGCAATATTAATAAAAACAAATAATAAAAAATTCGTCGTTTTTATGCCGCTGTTTTTGCGCGTTAAAACGCAGATTAAAACTCAAAACGTGCTGTTTTGCTAAAATAAGCATTTTTCAAGCATTTTAGATCGTTGAAATCGTTCAAATAGAAGCAATATTAATAAAAACGAATAATAAAAATTCGTCGTTTTTATGCTGTTTTTACGCGTTAAACGCAGATTAAGCTCAAAACATGCTGTTTTGCTAAAATAAAGCATTTTCCAAGCATTTTAAATCGTTGAAATCGTTTCAAATAAAGCAATATTAATAAAAACGAATAATAAAAATTCGTCGTTTTATACTTTTTCCGCGTTAAAACGCAGATTAAAGCTCAATACGTGCTGTTTTGCTAAAATAAGCATTTTTCAAGTATATTAGATCGTTGAAATCGTTCAAATAGACGCAATATTAAAAAAAACAAATAAAAAAAAAAATTCGTCTTTTTTATGCTGTTTTACGCTTTAAAAACGCAGAAAAAAACTCAAAAGGGCTGTTTTCAAAAAAAAGCATTTTCAAGCATTTTAGATCGTTGAAATCTTTTCCAAATAGAAGCAATATTAAAAAAAAAACGAATAATAAAAATTTCGTCTTTTTTTATGCTTTTTTTACGCATTAAAACGCATTTTTAAAACTCAAAACGTGCTTTTTTGCAAAAAATAAAATTTTCAAGCATTTTGATCGTTGAAATCGTTAAAATAGAAGCAATATTAAAAAAAAAACGAATAATAAAAATTTCGTCTTTTTTATGCTTTTTTACGCGTTAAAACGCAGTTAAAAAGCTCAAAACGTGCTGTTTTGCTAAAATAAGCATTTTCAAGCTTTTTAGATCGTTAAAATGTTCAAATAGACACAATATTAAAAAAAACGAATAAAAAAAATTTCGCCGTTTTTATGCTGTTTTAGGGTTAAAACGCTGTTTAAAAAGCTCAAAACGGCTGTTTTGCTAAAAAAAGGATTTTAAAAGCTTTTTTAGATCGTTAAAAAATCGTTCAAATGGGACCAATATTAAAAAAACGAATAAAAAAAAATTTCGTCGTTTTATGCTGTTTTACGCAAAACGGATTAAAGCTCAAAACGTCCCGTTTTGCTAAAATAAGCATTTTCAAGCATTTTAGATCGTTGAAATCTTTCAAATAGAAGCAATATTAATAAAAACGAATAAAAAAAATTCGTCTTTTTTTATGTTGTTTTACGCTTTAAAAAACCGATTAAAGCTCGAAACGTGCTGTTTTGCAAAAAATAAGCATTTTCAAGATTTTAGATCGTTGAAATCGTTCAAATAGAGCAATATTAATAAAAACGAATAATAAAAATTTCGCCGTTTTTCTGGGGGAAAAGCGAAAACGTTTTTTTAAAAAAACTAAAAACGTGCTGTTTTGCTAAAATAAGCATTTTCAAGCTTTTTAGTCTTTTGGAAATCTTCCCAAAATAGAAAAATTTAAAAAAAAACCAAAATAAAAAATTGTTGTTTTATTTGTTTTACGCGTTAAAACGCGGTTAAAGCTCAAAACGTGCTGTTTTGCTAAAATAAGCATTTTCAAGCATTTTAGACGTTGAAATCTTTCCCAAAAGAAGCGAAAATAAATAAAAAAACGTAATAAAAAATTTCCCGTTTTTTTATGCTGTTTTACGCGTTAAAACGCAGAAAAAAAGCTAAAAAACGTGCTGTTTTGCTTAAGCATTTTCAAGCATTTTTGGTCTTTTGGCCCCTTTTAAATGAAGCAAATATTAAAAAAAAACGAATAAAAAAATTTTTCCCGTGTTTTTTATGCTTTTTTTACGCTTTAAAAACGCAGTTTAAAAAAACTCAAAACATGCTTTTTTTGTTTAAAATGCTTTTTTTCAAGCATTTAATCGTTGAAATCGTTAAAAAAAAATATTAAAAAAAAAACGAATAAAAAAAATTTCCCGTCTTTTTTATGCTTTTTTACGTTTTAAAAAAACGCAGTTTTAAAGTTTCCAAAACGTGCTGTTTTGCTAAAATAAGCATTTTCAAGCTTTTTTAGATCTTTGGGAAATCGTTCAAATAAAACCCCAATTTTAAAATAAAAACGAATAAAAAAAATTTCGTCTTTTTTATGCTTTTTTACGCGTTTAAACGCAGTTTTGGCTCAAAAGGGCCTTTTTGCTAAAAAAAAAGATTTTCAAGCATTTTAGATCGTTGAAATCGTTCAAATAGAAGAAAATATTAATAAAAACGAATAATAAAAATTCGTCTTTTTTTGCTGTTTTACGCGTTAAAACGCAGATTAAAGCCCCAAAAACGTGCTGTTTTTTTAAAATAAGATTTTAAGCTTTTTAGATCGTTGAAATCGTTCAAATAGACGCAAAAAAAAAAAAAACGAATAAAAAAAATTTGGGTCGTTTTTATGCTGTTTTCCCGCGTTAAAACGCGAAAAACTCAAAACGTGCTTTTTTTGCAAAAAAGGCATTTTCCCCATTTTGATCTTTGGGAAATCGTTCAAATAGACGCAATATTAAAAAAAAACGAATAAAAAAAAATTTCGTCGTTTTTTTATGCTGTTTTACGCTTTAAAAACGCAGTTTAAAAAGCTCAAAACGTGCTGTTTTAAAAAAAGCTTTTTCCCAAGCATTTTAGATCGTTGAAATCGTTAAAATAGAAGCAATATTAAAAAAAAAACGAATAAAAAAAAAATTCGTTTTTTTTGGGCTGTTTTACGTTTTAAAAACGCAGATTAAAGCTCAAAACGTGTTTTTTTCCCAAAAAAAAAGCTTTTTCCCCAAAGGATCGTTGAAATCGTTAAAAAGGGGCCGAAATTATTAAAAAAAACGAAAAATTTTAAAATTTTCGTCGTTTTATGCTGTTTTACGCGAAAAACGCAGTTTAAAAACTCAAAACGTGCTGTTTTTTAAAATAAGATTTTAAAAGCATTTTAGACGTTGAAATCGTTAAAAATAGAAGAAATTTAATTAAAAAAAACGAATAAAAAAAAATTTGCCGTTTTATGCTGTTTTACGCGTTAAAACGAGATTAAAGCTCAAAAGGGCTGTTTTGCAAAAAAATAAGTTTTTTTCGGGCATTTTGATCGTTGAAATTTTTTTCCCAAATGACGCAAAAAAAATAAAAACGAATAAAAAAAAAATTTCGTCTTTTTTATGCTTTTTTACGGGGTTAAAACGCGGGATTAAAGCTCAAAACGTGCTTTTTTTTTTGAAAAAAGGATTTTTAAGCATTTTAGATCGTTGAAACCCGTTCCAAATAGACGCAATAAAAAAAAACGAATAATAAAAATTTCGTCTTTTTTATGTTTTTTTTAGGCGTTAAAAGGGCGGGATTAAACCCCCAAAAAACGGTTTGGTTTGGCAAAATAAAGGATTTTTCGCTTTTGGATCTTAAAATCGTTCAAATGAGGGCAAAAATTAAAAAACGAATAAAAAAAATTTTTGCCGTTTTATGCTTTTTTACGCTTTAAAAACGCGGGATTAAAGCTCAAAACGTGCTTTTTTCCCAAAAATAAGCTTTTTCAAGCATTTTGGGATCGTTGAAATCGTTAAAATAGAAGAATATTAAAAAAAAAGGGAATAAAAAAAAATTGTCTTTTTTAATGCGGGTTTTACGGTTAAAACGAGATTAAAGCTCAAAACGTGCTGTTTTGTTAAAAAACATTTTCAAGCTTTTTTAGATCGTTGAAATCGTTCAAATGGGACGCAATATTAAAAAAAACGAAAAAAAAATTTCGTCTTTTTTATGTTGTTTTACGCGTTAAAACGCAGTTTAAAAAGCCCCAAAACGTGTTGTTTTGTTTTAAAAAAAAGCTTTTTCGCATTTTTAGATCTTTTAAACCGTTAAAAATGGGACGCAATATTAATAAAAACAAAATAATAAAAATTCGTCGTTTTTTTATGTTTTTTTTACGCGTTAAAACGCAGATTAAAGCTCAAAACGTGCTGTTTTGCTAAAAAAAAGACGCTTTTTAGATGGGTTAAAATTGTTAAAATAGAACCCTATTAAAAAAAAACGAATAAAAAAAAATTTTCGTCGTTTTAGCTTTTTTACGTGTTAAAACGCAGTTTTAAAGCTAAAAAAGGGCTTTTTTGGTTAAAAAAGCATTTTCAAGCTTTTTGATCGTTGAAATCAGTTCAAAAAACGCAAAAAAAAAAACGAATAATTAAAACCCCCGTCGTTTTATGCTGTTTTACGCGAAAAAACGCGGATTAAAACTAAAAACGGCTGTTTTCAAAAAAACGTCCCCTTTTTTAGATCGTTGAAACCCGTTCAAAACCCAAATTAAAAAAACGAAAAAAAAAATTCGTCGTTTTTTTTGTTTTACCCCAAAACCCAGAAAAAACTCAAAACGTGCTTTTTTTGTTTTAAAATAACATTTTCAAGCTTTTTTAGATCGGGGAAACCGTTCAAAAGACCCCAATAAAAAAAAAACGAATAAAAAAAATTTTCCCCCCCTTTTTTGGGCTGTTTTACGCTTAAAAACGCTGTTTAAAAACCCTCAAAAGGCTGTTTTGCTTATTTTTCCCCCAAGATCGTTGAAATGGGTTCCAAAAGGGCGGGGCCAAAAAAAAAAAAACGAATAAAAAAAACCGCCGTTTTATCTTTTTCGCTTAAAACGAAAAAGCTAAAAACGTGCTGTTTTTTTAAAATGGATTTTCAAGCTTTTTTAGATCGTTGAAATCGTTCAAAAAAACGCAATTTTAAATAAAAACGAATAAAAAAATTTCGTCTTTTTTATGCTGTTTTACGCGTTAAAACGGTTTAAAAAGTTCAAAACGTGCTGTTTTCAAAATGATTTTCAAGCTTTTTTAGATCGTTAAAACCGTTAAAATAAAACAATATTAATAAAAAAAAAAAAAAAAAATTCGTCGTTTTATGCTGTTTTTACGTTTAAAACGCAAAAAGCTAAAAACGTGCTGTTTTGCAAAAATAAGCATTTTCGCATTTTTGACTTTGGGAAATTTGTTCAAAGCCCCGAAAAATTTTATTAAAAAAAAATAAAAAACCCCCGTCGTTTTTATGCTGTTTTACGCGAAAAAAACGCAGTTTTAAAGCTAAAAAGGCTTTTTTTTCAAAAAAAAGCATTTTCCCCATTTTAGATCGGGGAAAACTTTAAAAAGGGGAACCCCAATATTAAAAAAAACGAAAATAAAAAATTCGTCTTTTTTATGCTTTTTACGCGTTAAAAGCGCAGATTAAAGTTTCCAAAACGTGCTGTTTTAGAAAAAAAAAGATTTTAAAGTTTTTTAGATCGTTAAACCGCCCAAATGGGACGAAAAAAATAAAACGAATAAAAAAAATTTTGGTCGTTTTTTTGGTTTTCGCGTTAAAACGTTTGTTGCTCAAAAGGCTTTTTTAAACCAGGCTTTTTCAAGCTTTTTTTAGATCGTTGAAATCGTTCAAATAGACGCAATATTAAAAAAAAACAAGAATAAAAAAATTCGTCAGTGTTTACGTTAAAAGCAGATTAAAGCTCAAAACGTGCTGTTTTGCAAAGTTTTCGCAGATCGTGAAATCGTTCAAATAAAAGCAATATTAATAAAAACGAATAATAAAATTTGCCGTTTTATGCTGTTTTAGCCTAAACGCAGTTTAAAGCTAAAAACGGCTTTTTTCAAAATAAGCATTTTCAAGAAGATCGTTGAAATCGTTCAAATAAAAGCAATATTAATAAAAACGAATAATAAAAATTCGTCGTTTTATGCTGTTTTACGCGTTAAAACGCAGATTAAAGCTCAAACGTGCTGTTTTGCTAAATAAGCATTTTCAGCATTTTAGATCGTTGAAATCGTTCAAATAGACGCAAATTAATAAAACGAATAATAAAAATTTCGTCGTTTTATGCTGTTTTACGCGTTAAAACGCATGATTAAAGCTCAAAACGTGCTGTTTTGCTAAAATAAGCATTTTAAGCATTTTAGATCGTTGAAATCGTTCAAATAGACGCAATATAATAAAAACGAATAATAAAAATTCGTCGTTTTTATGCGTTTTACGCGTTAAAACGCAGATTAAAGCTCAAAACGTGCTGTTTTGCTAAATAAGCATTTTCAAGCATTTTAGATCGTTGAAATCGTTCAAATAGACGCAATATTAATAAAAAAAAATAAAAATTCGTCGTTTTTATGCTGTTTTACGTTAAAACGTGTAGATTAAAGCTCAAAACGTGCTGTTTTGCTAAAATAAGCATTTTAAGCATTTTAGATCGTTGAAATCGTTCAAATAGACGCAAAAAATAAAAACGAATAATAAAATTCTGTCGTTTTTATGCTGTTTTACGCGTTAAAACGCAGAATGAAGCTCAAAACGTGCTGTTTTGCTAAAATAAGATTTTCAAGCATTTTAGATCGTTGAAATCGTTCAAATAGACGCAATATTAATAAAAACGAATAATAAAAATTCGTCGTTTTTATGCTTTTACGCGTTAAAACGCAGATTAAAGCTCAAAACTTTTTGTAAATAAGCATTTTTAAGCATTTTAGATCGTTGAAATCGTTCAAAGACGCAATAAATAATAAAACGAATAATAAAAATTTCGTCGCTTTTTATGCTGTTTTACGCGTTAAAACGCAGAATGAAGCTCAAAACTGCTGTTTTGCTAAAATAAGTATTTTCAAGCATTTTGACACGTTGAAATCGTTCAAATAGACGTCAATATTAATAAAAACGAATAATAAAAATTCGTCTTTTATGCTGTTTTACGCGTTAAAACGCGGATTAAAGCTCAAACGTGCTGTTTTGCTAAAATAAAGCATTTTTAAGCATTTTAGATCGTTGAAATCGTTCAAATAGAGCAATATTAATAAAAACGAATAATAAAAATCTGTCGTTTTATGCTGTTTTTACGCGTTAAAACGCAGATTAAAGCTCAAAACGTGCTGTTTTGCTAAAATAGCATTTTCAAGCATTTTAGATCGTTGAAATCGTTCAAATAGACGCAATATTAATAAAAACGAATAATAAAAATTTCGTCGTTTTATGCTGTTTTACGCGTTAAAACGCAGATTGAAGCTCAAAACGTGCTGTTTTGCTAAAATAAGCATTTTCAAGCATTTTAGATCGTTGAAATCGTTCAAATAGACGCAAATTAATAAAAACGAATAATAAAAATTTCGTCTTTTATGCTGTTTTACGCGTTAAAACGCAGATTAAAGCTCAAAACGTGCTGTTTTGCTAAAATAAGCATTTTCAAGCATTTTAGATCGTTGAAATCGTTCAAATAGAAGCATATTAATAAAAACGAATAATAAAAAATTCGTCGTTTTTATGCTGTTTTACGCGTTAAAACGCAGATTAAAGCTCAAAACGTGCTGTTTTGCTAAAATAAGCATTTTCAAGCATTTTAGATCGTTGAAATCGTTCAAATAGACGCAATAAAAATAAAAACGAATAATAAAATTTCGTCGTTTTATGCTGTTTTACGCGTTAAAACGCAGAATAAAGCTCAAAACGTGCTGTTTTGCTAAAATAAGCATTTTCAAGCATTTTTAGATCGTTGGAAATCGTTCAAATAGACGCAATATTAATAAAAACGAATAATAAAAATTTCGTCGTTTTTATGCTGTTTTACGCGTTAAACGCAGATTAAAGCTCAAAACGTGCTGTTTTGCTAAAATAAGCATTTTCAAGCATTTTAGATCGTTGAAATCGTTCAAATAGACGCAATAAAAATAAAAACGAATAATAAAATTTCGCGTTTTATGCTGTTTTACGCGTTAAACGCAGATTAAAGCTCAAAACGTGCTGTTTTGCTAAAATAAGCATTTTCAAGCATTTTAGATCGTTGAAATCGTTCAAATAGACGCAATAAAAATAAAAACGAATAATAAAAATTTCGTCGTTTTTATGCTGTTTTACGCGTTAAAACGCAGAATGAAGCTCAAAACGTGCTGTTTTGCTAAAATAAAAGCATTTTAAGCATTTTAGATCGTTGAAATCGTTCAAATAGAAGCAATATTAAAAAAAAGGGAATAAAAAAAAAATTCGTCTTTTTTATGCTGTTTTACGCGTTAAAACGCAGATTAAACTCAAAACGTGCTGTTTTCCCTAAAATAAGCTTTAAAAAAGCTTTTTTAGATCGTTGAAATCGTTCAAATAGACGCAATAAAAAAAAAAAACCAAAAATCAAATTTCGTCTTTTTTATGCTGTTTTACGCGTTAAAACGCAGATTAAAACTCAAAACGTGCTATTTTGCTAAAATAAGCATTTTCAAGCAATTTTTAGATCGTTGAAATCGTTCAAATAGAAGCAAAAATTTAAAACGTTAATAAAAAATTTGTCGTTTTATGCTGTTTTGCGTTAAAACCGCAAATTAAAAACTCAAAACGTGCTTTTTTTGCTAAAATAAGCATTTTAAAGCTTTTTTAGACCCCGTTGAAACCCGTTCAAATAGACCCCAATAAAAAAAAAACGAATAAAAAATTTGTCGTTTTTTGCTTTTTTAGGGGTTAAAACGCAGTTTAAAAAGGCCAAAACGTGCTTTTTTTCTAAAATAAGCATTTTCAACATTTTAAGATCGTTGAAATCGTTCAAATAGACCCAATAAAAAAAAAACAATAATAAAAATTTCGTCTTTTTTATGCTGTTTTACGCGTTAAAACGCAGAAGGGAAGCTCAAAACGTGCTGTTTTGCTAAAAAAAACATTTTTAAGCTTTTTTAGACCCGTTGAAATCGTTCAAAAAAAACAATATTAAAAAAAAAAAAAATAAAAAAAATTTTAAGTAATTTTATCTGTTTTACCTTTAAAAAGCAGATTAAAGCTCAAAACGTGCTGTTTTGCTAAAAAAAAACTTTTTTAAGCTTTTTTAGATCGTTGAAATCGTTCAAATGGGAAGCAATATTAATAAAAACAATAAAAAAAAATTCGTCTTTTTTTATTTTTTGTTTTACGCTTTAAAAAGCAGATTAAAACTCAAAACTTGCTTTTTTTGCTAAAATTAGCATTTTCAAGCTTTTTTAAAATCGTTGAAATCGTTAAAAATAGCGCAATATTAAAAAAAAACGAATAAAAAAAAATTTCGTCGTTTTATGCTTTTTTACGCGTTAAAACGCTGATTAAAGCTCAAAACGTGCTTTTTTTGCTAAAATGGGCCCGGCATTTTAGATCGGAGAAATCTTTTAAAAATAGACGCAATAAATAAAAAGGAATAATAAAATTCGTCGTTTTTTATGCTGTTTTACGCGTTAAAACGCAGTTTAAAAACTCAAAACGTGCTGTTTTGCTAAAAAAAAAGCATTTTAAAGGGCTTTTTTAGATCGTTGAAACCCGTTCCAAATAGACGCAAAAATTAAAAAACGAATAAAAAAAAAATTTCGTCTTTTTTTATGCTTTTTTACGCGTTAAAACGCTGATTAAAACTCAAAACGTGCTGTTTTGCTAAAATAGGCATTTTAAAACATTTTAGATCTTTGGGGAAATCGTTCAAATAGAAGCAATATTAAAAAAAAAACGAATAATAAAAAATTCGTCTTTTTTTTATGCTGTTTTACGCTTTAAAAACGCAGATTAAAACTCAAAACGTCCTGTTTTGCTAAAAAAAAAGCATTTTCAAGCATTTTCCCATCTTTGGGGAAATCTTTTAAAATAGCCCAAATATTAAAAAAAACGAATAAAAAAAATTTCGTCGTTTTTATGCTTTTTTTAGGGTTAAAACGCGGGGAAAACTCAAAACGTGCTTTTTTCCCTTTAAAATAAGTATTTTCAAGCATTTTTAGATCGTTGAAACCCGTTAAAAATAGACGCAATAAATAGAAAAACAAATTTAAAAAAAAATTCGTCTTTTTTTAAAGCTTTTTTAGGGGTTAAAACGAAATTTAAAAATAAAACCCTTTTTTAAAAATTGCTTTTAAGCTTTTAGCTTTAAAAAGCAATAAGAAAAAAATCAAAAAAAAAATTTCGCTTTTAGTTTTTTAGGGTTAAAACGAAATTTAAAATAAAAGGGGTTTTTGAAAATGCTTTTAAGCTTTTAGCGTTAAACGTTAAAAAAGCTATTTAAAAAAAAAAAAAAAAAAAATTTGTCTTTTTTATCTTTTTTCCGTTAAAAGAAATTTAAAATAAAAACCTTTTTTAAAAATGTTTTTAAAAGTTTTTTTAGCGTTAAACTTAAAAAAAATTTTTTAAAAAAAAAAGTTTAAAAAAAAGCTTTTTAGTTTTTTACCGTTAAAACGAAATTTAAAAAAAAACGTTTTTGCAAAAAAAGCTTTTCGGTTTTAACGTTAAATTTTTCAAAAGCGAATTTTAAAAAAAAAAAAAAAAAATTTTGTCTTTTTATCGTTTTTGCGTTAAAAAAAAAATAATAAAATGTTTTTTTGTTTAAAAAAGTTTTTAAGCATTTTGAGAAAAACTTTTTGCCAAAATAATAAAAAAAAGAATTAAAATTTTTTTTTATGTTTTTTTAAAACGAAAAAAAAAACTAAAAATGCTTTTTGGTAAAAAACATTTTAAGTTTTTAAGGGTTGTTTAAAAATAAAGAAATTTAAAAAAAAAATTAAAAATTGTCTTTTAAAGTTTTTATTAAAACGAATTAAAACCCCCTGCTGTTTTTTTTAAAAAAGATTTTTCAAGTTTTTTTAATCTTAAATTTAAATGGAAAAAAATTTAAAAACGAATAAAAAAAACCTTTTTATTTTTTCGGTTAAAGTGAAAAAAAGCTAAAAGGGCTGTTTTGTTTTAAAAAGTTTTTTCCTTTTTTAGATTTTAAAATTTTTAAAGACGAAAAAATTTAAAAACGAATAAAAAAAAAGGGTTTTTATTTTTCGCGAAAAAAAGCGAAAAAAGCTTAAAAGGGTTTTTTTGCAAAAAAAGTTTTTCAAGTTTTTTTGCTTAAATCGTTAAAGGGGCCCAAAAAAAAACGAATAAAAAAAAACGTTTTTTTGCGTTTTTTAAAAACGCGTTAAAAGCTAAAAGGGCTTTTTTCTAAAATAGCTTTTTTTGCATTTTAGCTTTAAATTTAAATGGAATTTAAAAAAAACAATAAAAAAAAAAGCTTTTTATTTTTTCGTTTTTAAAAGCGTTAAATAAAACGCTTTTTTCTAAAAAGTTTTTGCATTTTAACTTAAACTTAAATGGCCCAATTTAAAAAAAACGAAAAATAAAAACGGTTTTTATTTTTTCGCGTTTAAAGCGAAAAAATTTTAAAAAGGGGTTTTTCTAAAATGTTTTTAAAATTTTTTTAGATTTTAAAAACGTTAAATGCCCAATAAATAAAAAAAAAAAAAAAAAATTCGTCTTTTTTGGCTTTTTTACGCGTTAAAACGCAGATTAAACTCAAAACGTGCTGTTTTGCTAAAATAAGCATTTTCAAGCATTTTAGATCGTTGAAATCTTTAAAAAGCGCCTTTAAAAAAACGAAAAAAATTTTCGTTTTTTTTGTTTTACGCTTTAAAAACGCGATTAAAGCTCAAAACGTGTTTTTTTTGCTAAAAAAAACTTTTTTCAAGCATTTTAGACGTTAAAATCGTTCAAATAAAAACAATTTAATAAAACGAATAAAAAAAATTCGTCGTTTTATGCTTTTTTTACGCGTTAAAACGCAGTTAAAGCTCAAAACGTGCGTTTTTAAAATAAGCTTTTTCACATTTTAGATCGTTGAAATCGTTCAAATAGAAGCAATATTAATAAAAAACGAAAAAAAAAAATTTTTTTTATGCTGTTTTAGGGTTAAACGCAGAAAGCTCAAAACTGCTGTTTTGCTAAAAAAGATTTTCGCATTTTAGATCGTTTGAAATCTTTTCAAAAAAACGAATTAAAAAAAAAACGAAAAAAAAAAATTCGCTTTTTAGGTTTTTTTTCCCTTAAACGAGTTGCTAAAAGGCTTTTTCAAAATGCTTTTTAAGAAGATGGAAATTTAAATAAAAAAATTAAAAAAAAAAAAAAAATTTTTTTGTGTTTTAGTTTTTTACGGGGTTAAAAACCCAGTTCTATAACTTGTTTTGCCAAAAAAAAATTTTTAAGCATTTTAACGTTAAATCTTTCTAAGCTTTAAAAAAAAAACGAAAAAAAAAACTCTTTTTGTTTTGCTTAAAACCAAAAAAGTCGTTGTTTTGTAAAAAGCATTTTAAAAAAATTTTAATTTGTCGTTAAAGGTTTAAATAAAAACGAAAAAAAAAAAATTTGCTTTTTTTAGCGTTTTGGGAAAGAAATTAAAAAGTAAAACGTCTTTTGCAAAAAATAAATTTTAAAAATTTTGTCGTTAAACTTTTAAAAAACGCAAAAAAAAAAAGAAAAAAAAAACGTCGTTTTTGTTTTAGCTTGGGCGTGAACTCAAAACGCTTTTTTTAAAAAAATTTTTGATTTTGTCTTAAATCTTTAAAAAAAGCAAATTAATAAAAACGTTTTTTTTTTCCTTTTTTAGGTTTTTTGCGTTAAACCGTTAAATAAACCTTTTTGCAAAAAAAAATTTTTAAAAATTTTTGTTTTTTAAATGCTAAAGCTTTTAAAAAAACGATAAAAAAATGTTTTTTTTGCTTTTTAGCTTAAAACGCAGATTAAAACTCAAAACGTGCTGTTTTGCTAAAATAAGCATTTTCAAGCATTTTAGATCGTTGAAATCGTTCAAATAGACGCAATATTAATAAAAACGAATAAATAAAAAATTTCGTCGTTTTTATGCTTTTTTACGCTTTAAAAACGCAGATTAAACTCAAAACGTGCTGTTTTGCTAAAATAAGCTTTTTTCAAGCTTTTTTAGATCGTTGAAATCGTTCAAATAAAAGCAATATTAATAAAAACGTAATAAAAAAATTCGTCGTTTTTATGCTGTTTTACGCGTTAAAACGCAGATTAAAGCTCAAAACGTGCTGTTTTGCTAAAAAAAAGCATTTTCAAGCATTTTAGATCGTTGAAATCGTTCAAATAAGCAATATTAATAAAAACGAATAATAAAAATTTTCGTCGTTTTATGCTGTTTTACGCGTTAAAACGCAGATTAAAAAAGTTAAAAACGAATTTTAATAAAAACGTTTAAAAAAAATTTTTTTTTTTTTTAGTTTTTTTTATTTTAAAACGCGTTAAAAAAAAACGGCTTTTTGTTTAAAATGGGTTTTTTTAAGCATTTTAATGGAAAACCCCAAATCGCTTTAAATCGTTAAAAAAAATTTTTTTTTTTAGGTTTTTTTTAGCTTAAAACGCGTTGCTAAAAGGCTTTTTTAAAAATAAGATTTTAATTTTTAATGGAAATTTAAAAACGAATAAAAAAAAACGAAAAAAAAAAATTTCTAGCTTTTTTACGCGTTAAAACCAAAAAACCCCTGTTTTTTTTTCAAAATGCATTTTAAGATTTTTAATCGTTAAATTTCCAAAAAAAATTAATAAAAACGTTTAAAAAAAATTCTTTTTTTTAGTTTTTTTTGTTTTAAAACGCTTGCTAAAATTTTTTTAAAATAAGATTTTAAATTTTAGACGGAAATTTTAAATAACGAATATTAAAAACGAAAAAAAATTTTTTTTACGGTTTTTTTACGTAAAACGCGTTAAAACTAAAACGTTGTTTTGAAAATGTTTTTAAGCTTTTTAACGTTAAATCTTTCTAAAGCTTTTCTAAAAAATTTTGTCTTTTTGCTGTTTTTTTTTAAAAGCAAAAAAAAAACGGGGTTTTTAAAAAAAATTTTTTAAATTTTAAAAATTTTTTTTTAAAATAAAAAAAAAAAAAAAAAAATAAATTTTTGCTGTTTTGCAAAAAAGCGAAAAATAAAAAATGTTTTTTTGAAAAATAACCGCAAGAGGGAAATTTTAAAAACGAATTTTAAAAAAAAACAATTTTCGTTTTTTAGTTTTTTTTACCCTTAAAACGAGTTAAAAGCAAAACTTTTTTTTTGAAAAATAATTTTTAACTTTTAGGGAAATGTTAAAAGACGAAAATTTTTTTGGGGTAATAAAAATTTTTTAAAATTTTTTTCTCAAAAGCA
>NW_027045932.1:5000-40837 GCF_025399875.1 Dalotia coriaria | reverse complement strand
AAAACGGAAAAAAAAAAAAAAATTTTTTATTATTCTTTTTTTTAAATATTGCTTCATTTGAACGATTTCAACGATCTAAAATGCTTGAAAATGCTTTTTTTAAAAGCAAAACGCACTTTTTGAGCTATATTCTACGTTTTAACGCGTAAAACAGCATAAAACGACGAATTTTTTTTATTATTCGTTTTTTTAATATTGCGTCTATTTGAACATTTCAACGATCAAATGCTTGAAAATGCTTATTTTAGCAAAACAGCCTTTTGAGTTTTTAATCGGTTTTAACGCAAAAACACAAAAAAAACGACAAAATTTTTTATTATTCTTTTTTTTTTAATATTCTTCTATTTGAACATTTCAACGATCAAAAAATCTTGAAAATGCTTTTTTTAGAAAAAACAGCACTTTTTGAGCTTTAATCTGTTTTTAAGGGTAAAACACATAAAACGACGAATTTTTTTTTTGTTTTTTATTAATATTGACTATTTGAACGATTTCAACGATCAAAAAGCTTGTGTTATTTTAGAAAAAGAGGAGCTTTATTCTGCGTTTTAACGCGAAAAAAAACATAAAACGACGAAATTTTATTATTTGTTTTTTTTTTTATTGCGTCTATTTGAACGTTTCAACGATCAAAAATGCTTGAAAATGCATTTTAAAAAACAGCAATTCGAGCTTTAATCTGAGTTTTAACGCGTAAAACATCAAAAAACGACAAAATTTCATTATTCGTTTTTATTAATATTGCGTCTATTTGAACGATTTCAACGTCTTCTTGAAAATGCTTATTTTAGCAAAACAGCCTTTTTGGCTTAAATCGCGTTCTAACGCGAAAAACAGCAAAAAAAACGACAATTTTTTATTATTCTTTTTTATTAATATTGCTTCTATTTGAACGATTTCAACGATCAAAAAATGCTTGAAAATGCTTTTTTTTAGAAAAACAGCACGTTTTGAGCTTTAATCTGCTTTTTTAACGCATAACAGCATAAAATACAATTTTATTATTCGTTTTTATTAATATTGCGTCTATTTGAACGATTTCAACGATCTTCTTGAAAATGCTTTTTTTGCAAAACAGCACGTTTTGAGTTTTAATCTGCTTTTTAACGCGAAAAACAGCAAAAAAACGACAAAATTTTTTATTATTTTTTTTATTAATATTGCTTCTATTTGAACGATTTCAACGATCTGGCGAAAATGTTTTTTGCAAAACAGCACGTTTTGAGCTTTTTTTCTGCGTTTTAACGCGTAAAAGATAAAAACGACGAAATTTTTATTATTCTTTTTTATTAATATTGCGTCTATTTGAACGATTTCAACGATCTAAAATTTTTTGAAAATGCTTTTTTAGCAAAACAGCACTTTTTGAGTTTTTAATTGCGTTTTAACGCGAAAAAACAGCAAAAAAAATGACGAATTTTTTTTTTCGTTTTTATTAATATTGTTTATTTAAACATTTCAACGATCTAAAATGCTTGAAAATGCTTATTTTAGCAAAACAGCACGTTTTGAGCTTTTATTCTGCGTTTTAACGCGTAAAACAGCATAAAAAACGACGAAATTTTTATTATCTGTTTTTATTTTTATTGCCTATTTGAACGATTTCAACGATCTAAAAGGCTTGAAAATGCTTATTTTAGCAAAACAGCACGTTTTGAGCTTTAATCTGCGTTTTAACGCCTAAAACAGCATAAAAACGACGAAATTTTATTATTCGTTTTATTAATATTGCTTCTATTTTGAACGATTTCCAACGATCTAAAATGCTTTGAAAATGCTTATTTTAAAACAGCAATGTTTTGAGCTTCAACGCGTTTTAACGCGTAAACAGCATAAAACGACGAATTTTTATTATTCGTTTTTATTAATATTGCGTCTACTCTGAACGATTTCAACGATCTAAAAAATGCTTGAAAATGCTTATTTTAGCAAAACAACACGTTTTGAGCTTTTATTCTGCGTTTTAACGCGTAAAACAGCGCCAAAAACGACGAATTTTTATTATTCGTTTTTATTAATATTGCGTCTATTTGAACGATTTCAACGGATCTAAAATGCTTGAAAATGCTTATTTTAGCAAAAAAACAATCGTTTGAGCTTTTAATCTGCGTTTTAACGCGTAAACAGCATAAAAACGACGGTGAAATTTTTATTATTCGTTTTTTTTACCATTGCTTCATTTGAACGATTTCAACGATCTAAAATGCTTGAAAATGCTTATTTTGTGCAAAAACAGCACGTTTTGAGCTTTAATCTGCGTTTTAACGCGCGTAAAACAGCATAAAACGACGAATTTTTTTGCCATTCGTTTTTACACATTGCGTCTATTTTAAACGTGAGATTTCAACGATCTAAAATGCTTGAAAATGCTTATTTTAAAGCGCAAACAGCACGTTTTGAGTTTTATTCTGCGTTTTAACGCGTAAAACAGCATAAAAACGACGAAATTCTTTTTATTATTTGTTTTTATTTTATTATGCCCATTGAACGATTTCAACGATCTAAAAGTTTGAAAATGCTTATTTTAGCAAAACAGCACGCTTTGAGCTTTAACGGCGTTTTAACGCGAAAACAGCATAAAACGACGAATTTTTATTATTCGTTTTTATTAATATTGCTTCTATTTGAACGATTTCAACGATTTAAAAATGCTTGAAAATGCTTATTTTAAAGCAAAAAACAGCACGATTTGAGCTTTAATCTGCGTTTAACGCGTAAAACAGCATAAAAAAACGACGAAATTTTTATTATTCGTTTTTGCCTTTTTATTGTGTCTATTTGAACGATTTCAACGATCTGAAATGCTTGAAAATGCTTATTTTAGCAAAAACAGCACGTTTTGAGCTTTAATCTGCGTTTTAATGCGTAATACATAAAAAACGACGAATTTTTTTATTATTCGTTTTTATTAATATTGCTTCTATTTGAACGATTTCAACGATCTAAAATGCTTGAAAATGCTTTATTTTAAAGCAAAAAACAGCACGTTTTGAGTTTTAATCTGCGTTTTAACGCGTAAACAAAAGCACAAAAACGACTTGCATATTATCTGTTTTATTAATATTGCGTCTATTTGAACGATTTCAACGATTCAAAATGCTTGAAAATGCTTATTTTAGCAAAAGAGCACGTTTTGAGCTTTAACTGGCGTTTTAACGCGTAAAACAGCATAAAAACGGCGAATTTTTATTATTCGTTTTTATTAATATTGCTTCTATTTGAACGATTTCAACGATCTAAAAATGTTTGAAATGCTTATTTTAGCAAAAACAGCCACGTTTTGAGTTTTATTCTGCGTTTTAACGCGTAAAACAGCATAAAAACGACGAAATTTTTATTATTCGTTTTATTTTATTATGTCTATTTGAACGATTTCAACGATATAAAATGCTTGAAAATGCTTTATTTTAGCAAAACAGCACGTTTTGAGTTTTAATCTGCGTTTTAACGCGCGTAAAACAGCATAAAACGACGAATTTTATTATTCGTTTTTATTAATATTGCTTCTATTTGAACGATTTCAACGATCTAAAAATGCTTCTGAAAATGCTTATTTTGAAGCAAAACAGCACGTTTTGAGCTTTAATCTGCGTTTTAACGCGCAAAAATAAAAGCATAAAAAACGACGAATTTTATTATTCGTTTGCCATTATTGCTTCTATTTGAACGATTTCAACGATCTAAAATGCTTGAAAATGCTTATTTTAGCAAACAGCACGTTTTATTTCTTTAATCTGCGTTTTAACGCGTAAAACAGCATAAAAACGACAAATTTTTTATTATTATTTGTTTTTATTAATATTGCGTCTATTTGAACGATTTCAACGATCTAAAATGCTTGAAAATGCTTATTTTAGTAAAACAGCACGTTTTATTTTAATCTGCGTTTTAACGCCTAAAATAAGTACAAAAACGACGAAATTTTTATTATTCGTTTTTATTACTATTGCTCTATTTGAACGATTTCAACGATCTAAAAATGCTTGAAAATGCTTATTTTAAAGCAAAACAGCACGTTTTGAGCTTTAATCTGCGTTTTAACGCGTAAAACAGCATAAAACGACGAATTTTATTATTCGATTTTTATTAATATTGCGTCTATTTGAACGATTTCAACGTGATCTAAAAATGCTTGAAAATGCTTATTTTAGCAAAACAGCACGTTTTGAAAGCTTTAATCTGCGTTTTAACGCGTAAAGCATATAAAAAACGACGAATTTTTATTATTCGTTTTTATTAATATTGCTTCTATTTGAATGATTTCAATGATCTAAAATGCTTGAAAATGCTTATTTTAGCAAAACAGCACGTTTTGAGCTTTATTCTGCGTTTTAACGCGTAAAACAGCATAAAAAACGATTTTAAATTTTTATTATTCGTTTTTATTAATATTGCGTCTATTTGAACGATTTCAACGATCTAAAAATGCTTGAAAATGCTTATTTTGCTAAAAACAGCACGTTTTGAGTTTTAATCTGCGTTTTAACGCGTAAAACAGCATAAAAACGACGAAATTTTTATTATTCGCTTCCTTTTTTAAATATTGCTTCTATTTGAACGATTTCAACGATCAAAATGTTTGAAAATGCTTATTTTAGCAAAACAGCACGTTTTGAGTTTTTAATCTGCGTTTTAACGCGTAAAACTGCATAAAAACGACGAATTTTTATTATTCTTTTTTATTAATATTGCATCTATTTGAACGATTTCAACGATCTAAAATGCTTGAAAATGCTTATTTTAGCAAAACAGTAATGTTTTGAGCTTTTATTCTGCGTTTTAACGCGTAAAACAGCATAAAAACGACGAAATTTTGTATTATTTGTTTTTATTTTATTAAGTCTATTTGAACGTGATTTCAACGATCTAAAATGCTTGAAATGCTTATTTTGTACAACAGCATGATTCGAGCTTTAATCTGCGTTTTAACGCGTAAAACATCATAAAAACGACGAAAATTTTATTATTCGTTTTTATTAATATTGCGTCTATTTGAACGATTTCCAACGATTTAAAAATGCTTGAAAATGCTTATTTTACAAAACAGCACGTTTTGAGCTTTATTCTAAGTGTATTAATCGCAAAACAGCATAAAACGACGAAATTTTTATTATTCGTTTTGCTTTATTGCGTCTATTTGATCGATTTCAACGATCTAAAAATGCTTGAAAATGCTTATTTTAGCAAAACAGCACGTTTTGAGTTTAATCTGCGTTTTAACGCGTAAAACAGCATAAAAAACGACGAATTTTTTATTATTCGTTTTTATTAATATTGCGTCTATTTGAACGATTTCAACGATCTGTTTGAAATGCTTATTTTAGCAAACAGCACGTTTTGAGCTTTAATCTGCGTTTTAACGCGTAAAACAGCATAAAACGACGAAATTTTTATTACCGTTTTTATTAATATTGTTTTATCGAACGATTTCAACGATTCAAAATGCTTGAAAATGTTTATTTTCGCAAACAGCACGTTTTGAGCTTTATTCTGCGTTTTAACGCGTAAACAGCATAAAACGACGAAATTTTTATTATTCGTTTTTATTAATATTGCGTCTATTTGAAAGATTTCAACGATCTAAATGCTTGAAAATGCTTTATTTTAGCAAAACAGCACGTTTTGAGCTTTATTCTGCGTTTTAACGCGTAAAACAGCATAAAAACGACGAAATTTTTATTATTCGTTTTTATTTTTATTGCGTCTATTTGAACGATTTCAACGATCTAAAATGCTTGAAAATGCTTATTTTTAGCAAAACAGCACGTTTTGAGCTTTTTCTGCGTTTTAACGCGTAAACAGTATAAAACGACGAAATTTTATTATTCGTTTTTTTAATGTATGCTTCTATTTGAACGATTTCAACGATCTAAAACGCTTGAAAATGCTTATTTTAGCAAAACAGCACGTTTTGAGCTTTATTCTGCGTTTTAGCGCGTAAAACAGCATAAAACGACGAAATTTTTATTATTCGTTTTTATTTTTATTGCGTCTATTTGAACGGTTTCAACGATCACAAAATGCTTTAAAATGCTTATTTTAGCAGCAAAACAGCGTTTGAGCTTTAATCTGCGTTTTAACGCGTAAAACAGCATAAAACGGCGAATTTTTATTATTCGTTTTATTAATATTGCTTCTGTTTGGAACGATTTCCAGCGATCTAAAATGTTTGAAATGCTTATTTTAACAAAACAGCACGTTTTGAGCTTTAATCTGCGTTTTAACTCGTAAAACAGCATAAAACGACGAATTTTATTATTCGTTTTATTAATATTGATTCTATTTGAACGATTTCAACGATCTAAATGCTTGAAAATGCTTATTTTGCTTAAAACAGCACGTTTGAGCTTTAATCCTGCGTTTTTTAACGCGTAAAACACCATAAAACGACGAATTTTTATTATTCGTTTTATTAATATTCCGTCTATTTGAACGATTTCAACGATCACAAAATGCTTGAAAATGCTTATTTTAGCAAAACAGCACGTTTGAGCTTTTAATCAGCGTTTAACGCGTAAAACAACATAAAAACGACGAAATTTTTATTATTTGTTTTTATTAATATTGCGTCTGTTGAACGATTTCAACGATCTAAAATGCTTGAAAATGCTTATTTTAGCAAACAGCACGTTTGAGCTTTTAATCTGCGTTTTAACGCGTAAAACAGCATAAAACGACGAATTTTATTATTTGTTTTTTATTAATATTGCTTCTATTTGAACGATTTCAACGATCTAAAATGCTTGAAAATGCTTATTTTAGCAAAACAGCACGATTTGAGCTTTTAATCTGCGCGTTTTAACGCGTAAAACAGCTTATAAAACGTGAAATTTTATTATTCGTTTTTTTATTAATATTGCACGTCTATTTGAACGATTTCAGCTTGATCTAAAATGCTTGAAATGCTTATTTTAGCAAAACAGCACGTTTTGAGCTTTATTCTGCGTTTTAACGCGTAAAACAGCATATAAAAACGACAGAGAATTTTTATTATTCGTTTTTATTTTTATTGCGTCTATTTGAACGATTTCGACGATCCTAAAATGCTTGAAAATGCTTATTTTAGCAAAACAGCACGTTTTGAGCTTTAATCTGCGTTTTAACGCGTAAAACAACATAAAACGACAGATTTTTATTATTCGTTTTTATTAATATTACTTTTACGTCTATTTGAACAGTTCAACGATCTAAATGCTTGAAAATGTATTTTAGCAAACAACTGCGATTTTGAGCTTTTAATCTGCGTTTTAACGCGTAAAACAACATAAAAACGACAGAAATTTTTATTATTTGTTTTTATTAATATTGCGTCTATTTGAACGATTTCAACGATCTAAAATGCTTGAAAATGCTTATTTTAGCAAAACAGCACGTTTTGAGCTTTAATCAGCAGTATTAAGCGCGCGTAAAACAGCATAAAAACGACGAAATTTTTATTTGTTTTATTAATATTGCACGTCTATTTGAACGATTTCCAACGATCTAAAATGCTTGAAAATGCTTATTTTAGCAAAACAGCACGTTTTGAGCTTTAATCTGCGTTTTAACGCGTAAAACAGCATAAAACGACGAATTTTTATTATTCGTTTTTAGTAATATTACTTCTATTTGAACGATTTCAACGATCTAAAATGCTTGAAAATGCTTATTTTAGCAAAACAGCACGATTTGAGCTTTAATCTGCGTTTAACGCGTAAACAGCGCAAAAACGACGAAATTTTATTATTCGTTTTTATTAATATTGCGCGTCTATTTGAACGATTTCAACGATCTAAAATGCTTGAAAATGCTTATTTTAGCAAAACAGCACGTTTTGAGCTTTGTTCTGCGTTTTAACGCGTAAAACAACATAAAAACGACGAAATTTTTTATTATTCGTTTTTTATTTTATTGCGTCTATTTGAACGATTTCAACGATCTAAAATGCTTGAAAATGTATTTAGCAAAACAGCACGTTTTGAGCTTAATCTGCGTTTTAACGCGTAGGCAGCATAAAAACGACAGATTTTTATTATTCGTTTTTATTAATATTGCGTCTATTTGAACGATTTAACGATCTAAAAAAAAGATGGCGAAAATGCTTATTTATGCAAAACAGCACGTTTGAGCTTTAATCTGCGTTTTAACGCGTAAACAGCATAAAAACGACGAATTTTTTTATTATTCGTTTTTTTATTAATATTGCTTCTATTTGAACGATTTCAACGATCTAAAATGCTTGAAAATGCTTATTTTAGCAAAACAGCGTTTGGAAGCTTTTATTCTGCGTTTTAACGCGTAAAACAGCATAAAAACGACCAGAAATCTTTTATTATTCGTTTTTTTTTTATTAATGTGCGTCTATTTGAACGGTACAGCGATCTAAATGCTTGAAAATGCTTATTTTAACTAAAACAGCACGTTTGAGCTTTAATCTGCGTTTAACGCGTAAAACAGCATAAAATGACGAATTTTTATTATTCGTTTTTATTAATATTGCTTCATTTAAACGATTTCAACGATCTAAAATGCTTGAAAATGCTTGTACAGCAAAACAGCACGTTTTGAGCTTTAATCTGCGTTTTTAACGCGTAAAACAGCATAAAAACGACAGAAATTTTATTATTCGTTTTTTTAATATTGCTTCTATTTGAACGATTTCAACGATCCGTGGTTGAAAATGCTTATTTTTACCAAAGCACGTTTTTGAGCTTTAATCTGCGTTTTTTAACGCGTAAAACAGCTTATAAAACGGCGAAATTTTATTATTCGTTTTATTTTTATTTGCGTCTATTTGAACGATTTCAACGATCTAAAATGCTTGAAAATGCTTATTTTAGCAAAACAGCACGTTTGAGCTTTAATCACGTTTTAACGCGTAAACAGCATAAAATGACGAATTTTTTATTATTCGTTTTTATTAATATTGCTTCTATTTAGAAGCGATTTCAGCGATCAAATATAGCGAAAATGCTTATTTTTAGCAAAACAGCACGTTTTGAGCTTTAATCTGCGTTTTAACGCGTAAAACAGCATAAAACGGCAGAATTTTTATTATTCGTTTTTTTTTTTAATATTGCTTCTATTTGAACGATTTCAACGTCTAAAATGGTTGAAAATGCTTATTTAGCAAAACAGCACGTTTTGAGCTTTAATCTGCGTTTTAACGCGTAAACAGCATAAAACGACAGATTTTTATTATTCGTTTTTATTAAATATTGCACGCGATATTTGAACGATTTCAACGATCTAAAATGCTTGAAAATGCTTATTTTATGAAAACAGCACGTTTTGAGCTTTATTCTGCGTTTTAACGCGTAAAACAGCACTCAAAACGACAGGGGTACATTATTCGTTTTATTTTTATTGCGCGTCTATTTGAACGATTTCAACGACCTAAAAGCGAAAATGCTTATTTTAGCAAAACAGCACGTTTTGAGCTTTAATCTGCGTTTTAACGTGGCGAAACAGCATAAAAACGACAAATTTTTATTATTCGTTTTTTTGTGTAATATTGCTTCTATTTAGACGTTAACGATTTAAAATGCTTCAAAATGTATTTTAGCAAAACAGCACGATTTGAGCTTTAATCTGCGTTTAACGCGTAAAACAGCATAAAAACGGCAAGAATTTTTATTATTCCGTTTTTTTATTAATATTGCATCTATTTGAACGATTTCAACGATCTAAAATGCTTGAAAATACTTATTTAGCAAAACAGCACGTTTGAGCTTTATTCTGCGTTTTAACGCGTAAAACAGCATAAAAACGGCGAAATTTTTATTATTCGTTTTTATTTTTGTTACGTCTATTTGAACGATTTCAACGATCTAAAATGCTTGAAATTGCTTATTTTAGCAAAACAGCACGTTTGAGCTTTAATCTGCGTTTTAACGCGTAAAACAGCATAAAAACGACGAAATTTTATTATTCGTTTTTATTAATATTTAGCTGTTGAACGATTTCAACGATCTAAAATGCTTGAAAATGCTTATTTAGGCAAAACAGCATTTTGAGCTTTAATCTGCGTTTTAACGTAAAACAACGCATAAAACGACGAAATTTTTATTATTCGTTTTAGTAATATTGCGTCATTTGAACGATTTCAACGATCACAAAATGCTTGAAAATGCTTATTTTTAGCAAAACAGCACGTTTTGAGCTTTTAATCTGCGTTTTAACGTGTAAAACAGCCTAGAAATGACAGATTTTTTATTATTCGTTTTTATTAATATTGCTTCTATTTGAACGATTTCAACGATCTAAAATGCTTGAAAATGCTTATTTTTAGCAAAACAGCACGTTTTTGAGCTTTATTCTGCGTTTAACGCTCAAGCAACCTAAAACCGACGAAATTTTTATTATTCGTTTTATTAATGTGCTTCTGTTGAACGATTTCAACGGTCTAAAATGCTTGAAAATGCTTATTTTAGCAAAACAGCACGTTTTGAGCTTTAATCTGCGTTTTAGCGTAAAACAGCATAAAACGACAATTTTTATTATTATTCGTTTTTTATTAATATTGCTTCTATTTGAACGATTTCAACGATCTAAAATGCTTGAAAATGCTTATTTTTAGCAAAACAGCACGTTTTGAGCTTTAATCTGCGTTTTAACGCGTAAAACAGCATAAAAACGACAGAATTTTTATTATTCGTTTTTTATTAATATTTGCGTCTATTTGAACGATTTCAACGATCTAAAATGCTTTAGAAAATGCTTATTTAGCAAAACAGCACGTTTTGAGCTAATCTGCGTTTTAACGCGTAAAACAGCATAAAACCGACGAAATTTTTTATTATTCGTTTTTATTTAATATTGCTTCTATTTAGACGATTTCAACGATCTAAAATGCTTGAAAATGCTTATTTTAGCAAAACAGCGTTTTGAGCTTTTAATCTGCGTTTTAACGCGTAAAACAGCATAAAACGACGAATTTTTATTATTCGTTTTTATTAATATTGCTTCTATTTGAACGATTTCCAGCGATCTAAAATGCTTGAAAATGCCTATTTTAGCAAAACCAGCACGTTTTGAGCTTTAATCTGCGTTTTAACGCGTAAACAATAAAAACGACGAATTTTTATTATTCGTTTTTTTATTAATATTGCGTCTGTTGAACGGTTCAACGATCTAAAATGCTTGAAAATGCTTATTTTAGCAAAACAAAGCGTTTTGAGCACAATCAGCGTTTTAACGCGTAAACAGCATAAAAACGACGAATTTTTTTATTTTATCGTTTTTATTATTAGCGTCTATTTGAACGATTTCCAGCGATCTGGAAATGTAGCGAAAATGCTTTATTTTTAGCAAAACAGCGCGATTTTGAGCTTTAATCAGCGTTTTTAACGTAAAACAGCATAAAACGACGAAATTTTATTATTCGTTTTTTATTAATATTGCGTCTATTTGAACGATTTCAACGATCTAAAATGCTTGAAAATGCTTATTTTAGCAAAACTGCGTTTTGAGCTTTATTCTGCGTTTTAACGCGTAAAACAACATAAAAACGACGAATTTTATTATTCGTTTTATTTTTATTGCGTCTATTTGAACGATTTCAACGATCTAAATGCTTGAAAATGCTTATTTAGCAAAACAGCACGTTTTGAGCTTTAATCTGCGTTTTAACGTGTAAAACAGCCTAGAATGACCAATTTTTTATTATTCGTTTTTATTAATATTACTTCTATTTGAACGATTTCAACGATCTAAAATGCTTGAAAATGCTTATTTTAGCAAAACAACACGTTTTGAGCTTTATTCTGCGTTTTAACGCGTAAAACAGCACATAAAACGACGGGGTACATTATTCGTTTTTATTTTATTGCGTCTATTTGAACGATTTCAACGATCTAAAATGCTTGAAATTGCTTATTTTAATAAAACAGCACGTTTTTGAGCTTTGCAATCTGCGTTTTAACGCGTAAAAACAACATAAAACTCGACAGAATTTTATTATTCGTTTTTTTATTAATATTGCTTCTGTTGAACGATTTCAACGATCTAAAATGCTTGAAAATGCTTATTTTAGCAAAACAGCACGTTTTGAGCTTTAATCTGCGTTTAGCGTAAAACAGCATAAAACGACAATTTTATTATTCGTTTTTATTAATATTGCTATTTGAACGATTTCAACGATCTAAAATGCTTGAAAATGCTTATTTTTAGAAAACTGCACGTTTTGATTTTATTCTGTTTAGGAAAACAGTTATAAAAACGAATTTTTTTTTCTTTTTTTTTCGCTTAAATTTAACGATCTAAAATGCTTGAAAATGCTTATTTTATAAAACAGCAGTTTTAGCTTTAATCCATTTTTAAGCGTAAAAAGCATTTTTGATTATTGTTTTTTATAATCAACTTTAAACGAATTTAAAATTTTAAATGCTCATTTGAAGATTTCAACGTCATTTTGAAATCTTTTTAACGAAAACATTTAAATAATTTGTTTTTTTTTTATTAAATGTACATTTAAATTTAAACTAAAATGCTTAAATCCTTTTTTAAAGCATAAAACTAAAGCTTTTATGCTTTTAACGCTAAACACTAAATTAACGTTTATTATCCTATATAAAATTTTTATTCTTAAATTTCAAGCTCTAAAATTTGTACTTATTTTAGCAAAACAGCACGTTTTGAGCTTTAATCTGCGTTTAACGTAAAACAGCATAAAACGACGAAATTTTTATTATCGTTTTTATTAATTGCTCATTGAACGATTTCAACGTCTTAAAATGCTTGAAAATGCTTATTTTGCAAAGTAGCACGTTTGAGCTTTAATCCTGCGTTTTTTAACGCGTAAAAACAGCATAAAAACGACAGATTTTTATTATTCGTTTTTTATTAATATTGCTTCTATTTGAACGATTTCAACGTTCTAAAATGCTTGAAAATGCTTTATTTTTAGCAAAACAGCGCACGTTTGAGCTTTTAATCTGCGTTTTAACGCGTAAAACAGCATAAAACCGACGAAATTTTTTATTATTCGTTTTTATTAATATTGCTTCTATTTGAACGATTTCAACGATCTAAAAATGCTTTTAAAATGCTTATTTTAGCAAAACACGTTTGAGCTTTAATCTGCGTTTTAACGTAAAACAGCTTTATAAAAACGACGAATTTTTATTATTCGTTTTTTTTATTAATATTTGCTTCTATTTGAACAGTTTCAACGATCTAAAATGCTTAGTACCTATTTAGCAGCAAAACAGCACGTTTGAGCTTTTAATCTGCGTTTAACGCGTAAAACAGCATAAAAACGACAGCGAATTTACGCATTATTCGTTTTTATTAATATTGCGTCTATTTGAACGGTACAGCGATCTAAAATGCTTGAAAATGCTTATTTAGCAAAACAGCACGTTTGAGTTTTAATCAGCGTTTTAACGCGTAAAACAGCATAAAACGACGGGTACGGTTATCGTTTTTATTAATATTGCGTCTATTTGAACAATTTCAGCGATCTAAAATGCTTGAAAATGCTTATTTTAGCAGCAAAACAGCACGTTTTTGAGCTTTGAAAATCGGCGTTTTTTAACGCGCGTAAAAAACAGCATAAAACGACGAAATTTTTATTGTCGTTTTAATATGCGCCTATTCGAACGGTTCAACGTCTAAAATGCTTGAAATGCTTATTTTAGCAAAACTGCACGTTTTGAGCTTTATTCTGCGTTTTAACGCGTAAAAACAGCATAAAAACGACGAAATTTTTATTATTCGTTTTTTTTTTTTATTTTTATTGCGTCTATTTGAACGATTTCAACGATCACAAATGCTTGAAAATGCTTATTTTAGCAAAAACAGCACGTTTGAGCTTTAATCTGCGTTTTAACGCGTAAAACAGCATAAAAACGACGAAATTTTTTATTATTCGTTTTTACTATTAATGTGCGTCTATTTGAACGATTTCCAGCGATCTAAAATGCTTGAAAATGCTTTATTTTAGCAAAACAGCACGATTTGAGCTTTTAATCTGCGTTTTAGCGCGTAAAAACAGCATAAAACGACGGGGAATTTTTATTATTCGTTTTTATTAATGTACGTCTATTTGAACGATTTCAACGATCTAAATGCTTGAAGCCTTTATTTTAGCAAACAGCACGTTTTGAGCTTTTATTCTGCGTTTTTAACGCGTAAAACAGCATAAAACGACGAGAATTTTTATTATTCGTTTTTATTTTTTATTGCGTCTATTTGAACGATTTCAACGATCTAAAATGCTTGAAAATGCTTATTTTAGCAAAACAGCACGTTTTGAGCTTTAATCTGCGTTTTTAACGCGTAAAACAGCATAAAAACGACGAATTTTTATTATTCGTTTTTTTTATTAATATTGCGTCTATTTGAACGATTTCCAGCGATCTAAAGTATAGCACAAATGCTGACACAGCAAAACAGCACGTTTGATCTTTAATCTGCGTTTTAACGCGTAAAACAGCATAAAGGCTTGACGAATTTTTATTATTCGTTTTTATTAATATTAGCTTCTATTTGAACGATTTCAACGATCTAAAATGCTTGAAAATGCTTATTTTATGAAAACAATACGTTTGAGGCTTTATTCTGCGTTTTAGCGCGTACAAGGCAACAAAACGACGAATTTTGTTATTCGTTTTATTAATATTGCGTCTATTTGAACGATTTCAACAGATCTAAAATGCTTGAAAATGCTTATTTTAGCAAAACAACACGTTTGTGGGCTTTAATCTGCGTTTTAACGCGTAAAACAGCATAAAATGACGAATTTTTATTATTCGTTTTATTAATATTGCTTCTATTTAAACGATTTCAACGATCTAAAATGCTTGAAAATGCTTATTTTAGCAAAACAGCACGTTTTGAGCTTTAATCTGCGTTTTAACGCGTAAAACAGCATAAAACGACGAAATTTTATTATTCGTTTTTTTTTAATATTGCTTCTATTTGAACGATTTCAACGATCTAAAATGGTTGAAAATGCTTATTTAGCAAAACAGCACGTTTTGAGCTTTAATCTGCGTTTTAACGCGTAAAACAACATAAAACGACGAATTTATTATTCGTTTTTTATTAATATTACGTCTATTTGAACGATTTCAACGATCTAAAATGCTTGAAAATGCTTATTTTAGCAAAACAGCACGTTTTGAGCTTTTATTCTGCGTTTTAACGCGTAAAACAGCATAAAAGGAAACGACGAAAAATTTTATTATTCGTTTTTATTTTTATTGCGTCTATTTGAACGATTTCAACGATAAAAGCGAAAATGCTTATTTTAGCAAAACAGCACGTTTGAGCTTTAATCTGCGTTTTTAACGTGTAAAACAGCATAAAACGACAAATTTTTGTATTCGTTTTTATTAATATTGCTTCTATTTGAACGAATTCAACGATTTAAAATGCTTCAAAATGCGCTTATTTTGGCAAACAGCACGATTTGAGCTTTAATCTGCGTTTTAACGCGTAAAACAGCATAAAAACGACGAAATTTTATTCGTTTTTGTATTATTGCACGTCCTGTTGAACGATTTCAACGATCTAAAATGCTTGAAATGCTTATTTTTAGCAAAACAGCACGTTTGAGCTTTATTCTGCGTTTTAACGCGTAAACAGCATAAAAACGACGAGATTTTTATTATTCGTTTTTATTTTGTTGCGTCTATTTGAACGATTTCAACGATCTAAAATGCTTGAAAATGCTTATTTAGCAAAAACAGCACGTTTGAGCTTTAATCGCGTTATAGCGCGTAAAACAGCATAAATACGACGAATTTTTATTATTCGTTTTTATTAATATTGCTTCTATTTGAACGAGAGTTCAACGATCTAAAATGCTTGAAAATGCTTATTTTTGAAACAGCACGTTTTGAGCTTTTAATCGCGTTTTAACGCGTAAAACAACATAAAAACGGCAAAATTTTTATTATTCGTTTTTATTAATGTGCGTCTGTTGAACGGTTCAACGATCTAAAATGCTTGAAAATACTTATTTTTAGCAAAACAGCACGTTTTGAGCTTTTAATCTGCGTTTAACGCGTAGAGCAACATAAAATGACGAATTTATATTATTCGTTTTTTATTAATATTGCTTCTATTTGAAGACGATTTCAAAAGATCTAAAATGCTTGAAATCACTTATTTTTAGCAAAACAGCACGTTTTGAGCTTTTATTCTGCGTTTTAACGCGTAAACAGCATAAAACGACAGAAATTTTATTATTCGTTTTTTTATTTTTTATTGCGTCTATTTGAACGATTTCAACGATCTAAAATGCCCGGGAATTGCCTTATTTTAGCAAAACAGCACGTTTGAGCTTTAATCTGCGTTTTAACGCGTAAAACGGCATAAAAACGACGAAATTTTTATTATTCGTTTTTTATTAATATTGCTTCCTATTTGAACGATTTCAACGATCTAAAATGCTTGAAAATGCTTATTTTAGCAAAACAGCACGTTTTGAGCTTTAATCTGCGTTTTAACGCGTAAAACGGCATAAAACGACGGGAATTTTTATTATTCGTTTTTATTAATATTGCGTCTATTTGAACGATTTCAACGATCTAAAATGGCGAAAGTAACATTTTAGCAAAACAGCACGTTTGAGCTTTAATCTACGTTTTAACGCGTAAAACAACATAAAATAACAATTTTATTATTCGTTTTTATTAATATTTGCTTCTATTTGAACGATTCAACGATCTAAAATGCTTGAAAATGCTTATTTTTAGCGCTTAAAACAGCACGTTTTGAGCTTTATTCTGCGTTTTAACGCGTAAAGCAACTTTATAAAACGACGAAATTTTTATTATTCGTTTTTATTTTTTATTGCGTCCTATTTGAACGATTTCAACGATCTAAAATGCTTAAAGAATTGCTTATTTTAGCAACAAAACAGCACGTTTTTGAAGGCTTTAATCTGCGTTTTAACGTAAAACAGCATAAAACCGACGAAATTTTTATTATTCGTTTCTTATTAATATTGCTTCTATTTGAACGAGTTTCAACGATCTAAAGGCGCGAAAATGCTTATTTTAGCAAAGCAGCACGTTTTGAGCTTTTAATCTGCGTTTTAACGCGTAAAACAGCATAAAACGACAGATTTTTATTATTCGTTTTTTATTAATATTGCTACTATTTGAACGATTTCAGCTTGATCTAAAATGCTTGAAAATGCTTATTTAGCAAAACAGCACGTTTGAGCTTTAATCTGCGTTTTAACGCGTAAACAGCATAAAGGCAGATTTTTATTATTCGTTTTTATTAATATTACGTCTATTTGAACGATTTCTACGATCTAAAACGCTTTGAAAATGCTTATTTAGCAAAACAGCGCGTTTTGAGGCTTTAATCAGCGTTTTTTAACGCGTAAAAAACAGCATAAAAACGACGAATTTTTTATTTATCGTTTTTATTAATATTGCGTCTATTTGAACGATTTCAACGATCAAAATGCTTAAAAATGCTTATTTTAGCAAAACAGCACGTTTTGAGCTTAATCCAGCGTTTTAACGCGTAAACAACATAAAAACGACAGAAATATTTATTATTTATTTTTTTATTAATATTGCGTCTATTTGAACGATTTCAACGTCTAAAATGCTTGAAAATGCTTATTTTAGCAAAACAGCACGTTTTGAGCTTTAAATCTGCGTTTTAACGCGTAAAACAGCATAAAAACGACGAATTTTATTATTCGTTTTTATTATGTACTTCTATTTGAACATTTCAACGATCTAAAATGCTTGAAAATGCTTATTTTAGCAAAACAGCACGTTTGAGCTTTAATCTACGTTTAACGCGTAAAACAGCATAAAACGACGAAGGTACATTAATCGTTTTTTATTAATGTGCGTCTATTTGAACGATTTCAACGATCACAAAATGGCGAAAATGCTTTATTTTAGCAAAACAGCACGTTTTGAGCTTTATTCTGCGTTTAACGCGTAAAAACAGCATAAAACGACGAAATTTTTATTATTCGTTTTTATTTTTTGTGCGTCTATTTGAACGATTTCAACGATCTAAAATGCTTGAAAATGCTTATTTTTAGCAAAACAGCACGTTTTGAGCTTTAATCTGCGTTTTAACGCGTAAAACAGCATAAAAACGACGGGTACGTATTCGTTTTTTATTAATATTGCGTCTATTTAGACGATTTCAGCGATCTAAAATGCTTGAAAATGCTTATTTTAGCAAAACAGCACGTTTTGAGCTTTAATCTGCGTTTAACGCGTAAAACAGCATAAAACGACGAATTTTTTATTATTCGTTTTTTTGTTAATATTGCTTCTATTTGAAGAACGATTTCAACGATCTAAAATGCTTGAAAATGCTTATTTTAGCCAAAACAGCACGTTTTGAGCTTTAATCTGCGTTTTAACGCGTAAAACAACATAGAATGACAGATTTTTATTATTCGTTTTTATTAATATTAAGCTTCTATTTGAACGATTTCAGCGATCTAAAATGCTTGAAATGCTTATTTTTAGCAAAACAGCACGTTTGAGCTTTATTCTGCGTTTAACGTAAAACAACATAAAACGACGAAATTTTATTATTCGTTTTTTATTTTTATTGTGTCTATTTGAACGATTTCAACGATCTAAAATGCTTAAAATTGCTTATTTTAGCCAAAACAGCACATTTTGAGCTTTAACCTGCGTTTAACGCGTAAAACAGCTCGGCTCGACAGAAATTTTTATTATTCGTTTTTTATTAATATTGCTTCTATTTGAACGATTTTCAACGATCTAAAATGCTTGAAAATACTTATTTTAGCAAAACAGCACGATTTTGAGGCTTTAATCTGCGTTTTAACGCGTAAACGAAAAAGCATAAAACGACGAATTTTTTATTATTCGTTTTATTAATAGCTTCTATTTGAACGATTTCAACGATCTAAAATGCTTGAAAATGCCTGGCCCACAGCAAAACAGCACGTTTTGAGCTTTAATCTGCGTTTTAACGCGTAAAACAGCATAAAAACGACGAATTTTTTTATTATTACGTTTTTTATTAATATTGCCGCGTCTGTTGAACGATTTCAACGATCTAAAATGCTTGAAAATGCTTATTTTAGCAAAACAGCACGTTTTTTGAGCTTTAATCAGCGTTTTTAACGCGTAAAACAGCATAAAACGACAGGTACATTTATCGTTTTATTAATAATGCGTCCTATATTTGAAGACGATTTCAGCGATCTAAAATGCTTGAAAATGCTTATTTTAAAACAGCACGTTTTGAGCTTTTAATCAGCGTTTTAACGCGTAAAACAACATAAAAACGACAATTTTTATTTATCGTTTTTATTAATGTGCACTGTTGAGCAATTTCCAGCGATCTAAAATGCTTGAAAATGCTTATTTTATAAAACAGCACGTTTTGAGCTTTAATCAGCGTTTTAACGCGTAAACATAAAACGGCAAAATTTTTTTTATTATTTGTTTTTATTAATATTGCGTCTATTTGAACGATTTCAACGATCCTAAAATGCTTGAAAATGCTTATTTTAGCAAAACAGCACGTTTGAGCTTTAATCCTGCGTTTTAACGTAAAACAGCATAAAACGACGAATTTTTGTTATTCGTTTTATTAATGCTTCTATTTGAACGATTTCAGCGATCTAAAATGCTTGAAAATGCTTATTTAGCAAAACAGCACGTTTTGAGCTTTTAATCTGCGATTTTAACGCGTAAAACAGCATAAAAACGACGAAATTTTATTATTCGTTTTTTTATTAATATTGCGTCTATTTGAACGATTTCAGCGATCTAAAATGCTTGAAAATGCTTATTTTAGCAAAACAGCACGTTTTGAGCACATTCTGCGTTTTAACGCGTAAAACAGCATAAAAACGGCAAATTTTTATTATTCGTTTTTATTTTTATTGCGTCTATTTGAACGGTTTCCAACGATCTAAATGGCAGAAAATGCTTATTTTTAGCAAAACAGCGCACGTTTTGAGCTTTAATCTGCGTTTAACGCGTAAAACAGCATAAAACGACGAATTTTTTATTATTCGTTTTTTATTAATATTGCGCGTCTATTTAGACGATTTCAGCGATCTAAAATGCTTGAAAAAGTAAACATTTTAGCAAAACAGCACGTTTTGAAGGCTTTAATCTGCGTTTTTAACGCGTAAACAGCATAAAACGGTGACAGATTTTTTTTATTATTCGTTTTATTAATGTACTTCTATTTGAACGATTTCAACGATCACAAAATGCTTGAAAATGCTTATTTAGCAAAACGGCACGTTTGAGCTTTTGAAATCTGCGTTTTAACGCGTAAAACAGCATAGAAATGACGAATTTTTTATTATTCGTTTTTTATTAATATTGCTTCTATTTGAACGATTTCAACGATCTAAAATGCTTGAAAATGCTTATTTTAGCAAAACAGCGCGTTTTGAGCTATATTCTGCGTTTTAACGCGTAAAACAGCATAAAACGACGAAATTTTTTATTATTCGTTTTTATTTTTTATTGCGTCTATTTGAACGATTTCAACGATCTGAAATGCTTGAAATTGCATATTTTAGCAAAACAGCACATTTTGAGCTTTAATCTGCGTTTTTTAACGCGTAAACAGCATAAAACCGACAGAATTTTTGTAATTCGTTTTTAAAAATTTTGCTTTTTTTTAACACAACGATTAGCTTTAAAAGTTTTTAAAGCAAAACGTAAAGATTTTTTAATTACGTTTTGTAAAAAAAAAATGTTTTTGACTTTTTAATTAAAATGCTTGAAATGCATTTCAAAACAAGTTTGAGCAATTCCTTTTAGCAAAAACAAAACGGAATTTTTTTTCTTTTTTAAAAAACGCTAAAACGATTTAACGTTATTAAAATGCTTATTTAACACAACGTTTTAAAAGTTTTAAAACGTTTTTAAGCAAAACAGCAAACGTTTTGATTTAAATACGTTTTTAAATTAAAACGCATAAAACGTTAAAATTTTTTTATTTTTTTAATTTTTTGGTCTTTTGAACGATTTCAACGATCAAAAATGTTGAAAATCTTATTTTAGCAAAACAGCACTTTTTGAGCTTTAATCGGTTTTAACGCGAAAAAACACATAAAAACGACAAAATTTTATTATTTTTTTTTATTAATATTGCGTCTATTTGAACGATTTCAACGATCTAAAATGCTTGAAAATGTTTTTTTTTAAAAAACACGTTTTGAGTTTTAACGGGTTTTAACGGAAAACAGCAAAAAACGACAATTTTTATTATTCTTTTTTATTAAGCCCAAAACTTTTAAACGATCTAAAAGTTGAAAATGCTTATTTTAGCAAAACAGCACGTTTTGAGTTTTTAATCTGCTTTTTAAGGGGTAAACAGCATAAAACAAAGAATTTTTTTTAAATCGTTTTTATTAATTTTTCTATTTAAGATTTCAACGTTAAAAAATGCTTGAAAATGCTTATTTTAGCAAAACAGCACGTTTGAGCTTTTATTCTGCTTTCGCAAAACAGCATAAAACGACGTTTTATTATTCGTTTTTATTTTATTGGTCTATTTGAACGATTTCAACGATCTAAAATGCTTGAAAAATGCTTATTTTAGCAAAACAGCACGTTTTGAGCTTTAATCTGCGTTTAACGCGTAAACAGCAAAAAAAACGACAATTTTTTATTATTCGTTTTTATTAATATTGCTCTATTTGAACGATTTCAACGATCAAAATGCTTGAAAATGCTTATTTTAGCAAAAAAGGTTTTACTTTAATCTGCGTTTTAACGCGAAAACAGCATAAAACGCGAATTTTTATTTTTCGTTTTTATTAATATTGCTTCTATTTGAACGATTTCAACGATCTAAAATGCTTGAAAATGCTTTTTTTAGCAAAAACACTTTTTAGTTTTAATCTGCGTTTTAACGCGAAAAACAGCATAAAAGCGAATTTTTATTATTCGTTTTTATTAATATTGTTCTATTTGAACGATTTCAACGATCTAAAATGGAAAATGTTATTTTAGCAAAACAGCACGTTTTGAGTTTTTCTGCGTTTTAACGCGTAAAACAGCATAAAAAACGACGAAATTTTTTATTCGTTTTTTTTTTTTATTGGTCTATTTGAACGATTTCAACGTTTTAAAATGCTTGAAATTGCTTTTTTTTTAAAAAACAGCACATTTTGATTTTTAACCTGCGTTTTAACGCGTAAAAAAAACTCCCGACAAAATTTTTTATTATTCGTTTTTATTAATATTGTTTCGGATTTCAAGATCTAAAATGCTTGAAAATGCTTATTTTAGCAAAACAGCACTTTTTGAGTTTAAC
Organism: Dalotia coriaria; assembly: GCF_025399875.1. Classification (NCBI taxonomy): domain Eukaryota; kingdom Metazoa; phylum Arthropoda; class Insecta; order Coleoptera; family Staphylinidae; genus Dalotia; species Dalotia coriaria. The sequence goes on along the minus strand of NW_027045932.1, from coordinate 18,595 downwards.
TGCGTTTTAACGCGTAAAACAGCAAAAAAAACGACAAATTTTTTTTATTATTCTTTTTTATTAATATTGCTTCTATTTGAACGATTTCAACGATCAAAATGCTTAAAAAATTTTTTTTATTTTAGCAAAACAGATTTTTTGAGTTTAATCTGCTTTTTAAACCCTAAAAAAGAAAAACGACGAATTTTTATTATTCGTTTTTATTAATATTGCGTCTATTTGAACGTGATTTCAACGATCTAAAAAATGCTTGAAAATGCTTATTTTCAGCAAAACAGCACGTTTTGAGTTTTATTCTGCGCGTTTTAACGCGTAAACAGCATAAAAAAACGACGAAATTTTTATTATTCGTTTTACACATTACTTCTATTTAAAACGATTTCAACGATCTAAAAATGCTTGAAAATGCTTATTTTAGCAAAACAGCACGTTTTGAGCTTTTAATCTGCGTTTTAACGCGCGTAAAACAGCATAACGACGAAATTTTTATTATTATTCGTTTTTAAATATTGCTTCTATTTGAACGATTTCAACGATCTAAAATGCTGAAAATGCTTTATTTTAGCAAAACAGCCGCTGAGCTTTAATCTGCGTTTTAACGCGTAAAACAGCATAAAACGACGAATTTTTAGTTATTCGTTTTGCCAATATTGCGTCTATTTTGAACGTGATTTTAACGATCTAAAATGCTTGAAAAATGCTTATTTTTAGCAAAACAGCACGTTTTGAGTTTATTCTGCGTTTTAGCGTAAAACAGCATAAAAACGACGTGTTCTTTATTATTCGTTTTTGTTTTGCTTTGCAGCCTATTTGAAATCGATTTCAACGATCAAAGTTTAAAATGCTTATTTTAGCAAAACAGCACGTTTTGAGCTTTAATCTGCGTTTTAACGTAAAACAGCATAAAAACGACAAATTTTTATTATTCGTTTTTATTAATATGTTTCTATTTGAACGATTTCAACGATTTAAAATGCTTTGAAAATGCTTATTTTAGCAAAACAGCACGATTGTTTTAATCTGCGTTTTAACGCGTAAAACAGCATGTAAAACGACGAAATTTTTATTATTCGTTTTTATTTTTATTGTGTCTATTTGAACGTGATTTCAACGATCTAAAATGCTTGAAAATGTTATTTTAGCGTAAAACAGCACGTTTTGAGTTTTAATCTGCGTTTTAACGCGTAATATGCTGGTAGCATAAAAACGACGAATTTTTTATTATTCGTTTTTTATTAATATTGCTTCTATTTTGAACGATTTCAACGGATTCAAAATGCTTGAAAAATGTGCTTATTTTAGCAAAACAGCACGTTTTGAGTTTTAATCTCGCGCTTTAACGCGTAAAACAGCATAAAAAACGACGAAATTTTATTATTCGTTTTATTACTATTGCGTCTATTTGAACGATTTCAACGATCTAAAATGCTTGAAAATGCTTATTTTAGCAAAAGAGCACGTTTGAGCTTTTAACGTTTTAACGCGTAAAACAGCATACAAAAACGGCGAATTTTTTATTATTCGTTTTTATTAATATTGCTTCTATTTAAACGATTTCCCAACGATCTAAAATGTTTGAAAATGCTTATTTTGTTAAAAACAGCACGTTTTGAGCTTTATTCCCTGCGTTTTAACGCGTAAAACAGCATAAAACGTGACGAAATCTTTATTATTCGTTTTTTATTTTTATTGCGTCTTATTTGAACGTGATTTCAACGATCTAAAACCGCTGAAATGCTTATTTTAGCAAAACAGCACGTTTTGAGCTTTTAATCTGCGTTTCTAACGCGTAAAACAGCATAAAAAACGACGAATTTTTATTATTCGTTTTTATTAATATTGCTTCTATTTGAACGATTTCAATGATCTAAAATGCTTGAAATGTTTATTTTAGCAAAAACAGCACGTTTTGAGTTTTAATCTGCGCTCAAACGCGCAAAACAGCAAAAAACGACGAATTTTTATTCGTTTTTATTAATATTGCTTCTATTTGACCGATTTCAACGATCTAAAAAATGCTTGAAATGCTTATTTTAGCAAAACAGCACGTTTTATTTTAATCTGCGGCGTTTTAACGGGCGTAAAACAGGCATAAAACGACGAATTTTATTATCTTCGTTTTTATTAATATTGCGTCTATTTGAACGATCGATCTAAAATGCTTGAAATGCTTTATTATTTTGAAGCAAAAACAGCACGTTTTGAGTTTTAATCTGCGTTTTAACGCGTAAAACAGCATAAAATGACGAATTTTTATTATTCGTTTTATTAATAATATTGCTCTATATTTAAACGATTTCCAACGATCCAAAAATGCTTGAAATGCTTATTTTAAAGCAAAACAGCATCGTTTTATTTTTAACTGCGTTTTAACGCGTAAAACAGCAAAAACGACGAAATTTTATTATTCGTTTTTAATATTGCTTCTATTTGAACGATTTCAACGATCTAAAAATGGTTGAAAATGCTATTTTAGCAAAAACAGCAATGTTTTGAGCTTTAATCTGCGTTTTGTAAAAACAGCATAAAAAAACGACAAATTTTATTATTATTCGTTTTTATTAATATTGCTTCTATTTGAACGAATTCAACGATCTAAAATGCTTGAAAATGTTATTTTAGCAAAAACAGCACGTTTTATTTTTAATCTGCGTTTTAACGCGTAAAAATAAGTATAGAAATGACGCAGAATTTTTTATTATTCGTTTTTATTAATATTGCTTCTATTTTAAACGATTTCAACGATCTAAAAGCTTTTGAAAATGCTTATTTTAGCAAAACAGCACGTTTTGAGTTTATATTCTGCGCGTTTTAACGCGTAAAACAAAGCATAAAAACGACGAAATTTTATTATTCGTTTTTATTTTATTGCGTCTATTTGAACGATTTCAAACGATCTAAAAAATGCTTGAAATTGTTTATCGCGTGAAGCAAAACAGCACGTTTTGAGCTTTAATCTCGTTTTAACGCGTAAAACAGCATAAAACCGACGAAATTTTTATTATTATTCGTTTTTTATTATTGCTTCTATTTTGAACGATTTCACCATCCCAAAATGCTTGAAAATGTTTATTTTAGCAAAATGTTAATGTTTTGAGTTTTAATCTGCGTTTTAACGGCAAAACAGCATAAAACGACGAATTTTTTATTATTCGTTTTTATTAATATTGCTTCTATTTGAACGACTTAAACGATTCAAAAATGCTTGAAAAGCCTATTTTTAGCAAAACAGCACGTTTTGAGCTTTAATCTGCGTTTTAACGCGTAAAAACAGCATAAAACGACGAATTTTTATTATTCGTTTTTATTAATATTGCGTCTATTTGAACGATTTCAACGATCTAAAAATGCTTGAAAATGCTTATTTTGTGCTAAAACAGCACGTTTTGAGTTTTAATCAGCGTTTTAATCGCGTAAAAACAGCATAAAAACGACGAATTTTTATTTATCGTTTTTTATTAATATTGCGTCTATTTGAAACGTGATTTCAACGATCTAAAAATGCTTGAAAATGCTTATTTTAGCAAAAAAACAGCACGTTTTTGAGTTTTAATCAGCGTTTTAACGCGTAAAACAGCATAAAAACGACGAAATTTTGTATTATTTGTTTTTTATTAATATTGCGTCTATTTTGAACGGGATTTCAACGATCTAAAAATGCTTGAAAAATGCTTATTTTAGCAAAACAGCACGTTTTTGAGCTTTTTAATTCGCGTTTTAACGCGTAAAACACAAAAACGACGAATTTTTTATTATTCGTTTTTTATTTTTATTATTACGTCTATTTGAACGATTCTTAAACGATCTAAAATGCTTCTGAAAATGCTTATTTTAGCAAAACAGCACGTTTATTTTAATCTGCGTTTTAAGCAAACAGCAAAAACGACGAATTTTTTTATTATTCGTTTTTATTAATATTGCGTCTATTTGAACGTGATTTCAACGATCTAAAATGCTTGAAAATGCTTATTTCGCTAAAACAGCACGTTTTGAGCTTTAATCTGCGTTTAAACGCCTAAACTGCATAAAAAACGACGAAATTTTATTATTCGTTTTACCATTGCCTCTATTTTAACGATTTCAACGATCTAAAATGCTTGAAAATGCTTATTTTAGCAAAAAACAGCACGTTTTGAGTTTTAATCTGCGGTTTAACGCGTAAACAGCATACAAAAACGACGAATTTTTATTATTCGATTTTGGCTAATATTGCGTCTATTTGAACGATTTCAACGATCTAAAATGCTTGAAAATGCTTATTTTAGCAAAAACAGCACGTTTTGAGTTTAATCTGCGTTTTAACGCGTAAAAACAGCATAAAACGACGGTAAATCTTTGCCACTGTTTTATTAATATTGCTTCTATTTGAACGATTTCAACGATCTAAAAATGCTTGAAAAATGCTTATTTTAGCAAAAACAGCACGTTTTGAGTTTATTCTGCGTTTTAAAGGTAAAAACAGCATAAAACTGAAATTTTTATTATTCGTTTTTTATTTTTATTGCGTCTATTTGAAACGATTTCAACGATCAAAAATGCTTGAAAATGCTTATTTTAGCAAAACAGCACGTTTTGAGCTTTTCTTAATCTGCGTTTTAACGCGTAAAACAGCATAAATACGACGAATTTTTTTATTATTCGCTTTTTTTAATATTGCTTCTATTTGAACCTGATTTCAACGATCTAAAATGCTTGAAAATGCTTATTTTAGCAAAACAGCACGTTTTGAGCTTTAATTCAGCTTCAACGCAAAACAGCATAAAAACGACGAAATTTTTATATTCGTTTTTATTAATATTGCGTCTATTTGGAACGATTTCAACGATCTAAAAAATGCTTGAAAAATGCTTATTTTAGCAAAACAGCATGTTTTGAGTTTTAATCTGCGTTTTAACGCGTAAACAGCACAAAATGACTTAAATCTTTAGGCTATTCGTTTTTATTAATAATATTGTTTCCTATTTGAACGATTTCAAAGATTCAAAATGCTTGAAAAATGCTATTTTAGCAAAAACAGCATGTTTTGACCTTTATTCTGCGTTTTAACGCGTAAAACAGCATAAAAACGACGAAATTCTCTTTTTATTATTCGTTTTTTATTTTGCTGCGTCTATTTGAACGATTTCCGACTGGAAATTGCTTGGTTTTGCGCAACGTTTTGAGCTTTTGCATCTGCGTTTTAACGCGTAAAACAGCATAAAACAACGAAATTTTTATTATTCGTTTTTATTAATATTGCTTCTATTTGAACGTGATTTCAACGATCTAAAAATGCTTGAAAATGCTTAATTTTAGCAAAACAGCACGTTTTGAGCTTTAATCTGCGTTTTAACGCGTAAAACAGCATAAAAACGGACGAAATTTTTATTATTCGTTTTTATTATTGCGTCTATTTGAACGATTTCCAACGATTCAAAATGCTTGAAAAATGCTTATTTTAGCAAAAACAGCACGTTTTGCGCTTTAATCTGCGTTTTAACGTAAACAGCATAGAAATGACGAATTTTTATTATTCGTTTTATTAATATTGCTTCGCGATGAACGATTTCAACGATCTAAAATGCTTGGAAAATGCTTTTTTTACCCAAAAAATTTTTTTTTTGGTTTTAAGGTAAAAAGAAAAAAAAATTTTTTTTTTTTTTTTTCCAAACATTTAAATTTTTAAAAAAATTTTTTTTTTAAAAACAAAAAGATTTAATTTTTTTAAGCAAAAAAATTTTAAAAAAAAATTTTTTTTTTTTTTTTTTTTTTTAACTTTAAAAAAAATTTAAAATCTTTTTAAAAAAACCCTTTTGGTTTAAGTTTTAATAAAAATAAAAAAACTTTTTTTTTTTCCCTTTTTAAATTTAAAAAAAAAAGGAAATTTTTTTTTTAAAAAAAATTTTTTTTTTTTTAAAACCAAAAGTTTGAAACCTTTTAAATAAAAATTTTAAAAGTTTTTTTTTTTATTTTTTTAAAAAAGTTTTAAAAAAGGATTTTTTTTTTTTTAAAATTTTTTTTTAAAAAAAAATGCAAATTTTTTTTTAAAAAACTTTTTAAAAAAATTTTTTTTAATTTTTTTTAAAAAAATAAAAAAAAAAATTTTTTTTTTTTAAGCTTTTAAAAATTTTAAGGGAAAAAAAAAAATTTTTTTATTTTAAATTTTAGTTAAAAAATTTTTTAAAAAAAACAAAATTTTAAAAAAATTTTTTTTTTTTTAAAAAAGGGTTTTAAAAAAAGGTTTTTTTAAATCTTTTTTTTAAATTTTTTTTGAAAAAAAATTTGTTTAAAAACCTTTTGGGAAAACAGTTTTTCCCAAAATACGTTTTTTTATCCTTTTTAAAAATTTTTTTTTAAAGTTTTTTTAAATTGCGCTTTTTTAAAAATTTTTTTTAAAATTTAAAAAGTTTTTAAACAAAAAATGGGATTTTTTATTTTTTTTAAAAAAAAATTTTTTTAAAACGTTTTCTTTTTTAAAATGCTTTTTTTAAAAAACGAGTTTTAGTTTAATTTTTTAAGGAAAAAAAAAAACACGTTTTGTTTTTTTTTTTTAAAAAACTTTTAACGACAAAATTTTTAAATTTATTTTAAAAAAAGACTTTTATTTAATTGTTTTTAAGGGGCCAAAAAACCCGTTTTTTTTTCTTTTTTATTAAAGTTTTTTAAAAATTTTAAATCTAAAATTTAAAATTTTTTTTAAAAAACACATTTTTTTTTAAAATGGTTTTTAAGCAAAAATTTTTTTTAGTTTTTTAATTTTTTTATTTAAATTTTTAAAAAATTTTTTAAATTTTTTTTAAAAAATTTTTTTAAAAAAAAACCGAAAAAGCTTAAAAAAAAAACCTTTTTTTTAAAATTTTTTATTTTCGTTTTTTTTTAAATTTGATTTAAAATTTTTAAAATTTTTTTTAAAAAGCTTTTTCCCCAAAAATTTTTTTTAACGGAAAATAAAAAGCTTTTTTATTATTTGTTTTATTAATATTGGTGTCTATTTGAACGATTTCAACGATCTAAAAATGCTGGAAAATGTGCTTATTTTAGCAAAACAGGACGTTTTGAGTTTTAATCTGCGTTTTAACGCGTAAAACAGCATAAAAAACGACGAAATTTTTATTATTCGTTTTTATTAATATTGTTTTATTTGAAATGATTTCAACGATCTAAAATGCTTGAAAATGCTTATTTTGAAGCAAACAGCACGATTTGAGCTTTAATCTGCGTTTTAACGCGTAAACAGCATAAAACGACGAAATTTTTATTATTCGTTTTTTATTAATATTGCGTCTATTTGAACGAATGATTTCAACGATCTAAAATGCTTGAAATGCTTTATTTTAGCAAAACAGCACGTTTTGAGCTTAATCTGCGTTTAACGCAAAATACATAAAAACTACGAATTTTTATTATTCGTTTTTTATTAATATTATTTCTATTTGAAATTATTTCTAAATCGATCTAAAATGCTTGAAAATGCCTATTTTAGCAAAAACAGCACGTTTTATTTTAACTGCGTTTTGCACCGCGTAAAACAGCATAAAACGACGAATTTTTATTATTCGTTTTTATTAATATTGCGTCTATTTGAACTACTTAACGATCTTAAAATGTTTGAAAATGTTTTATTTTGTTAAAACAGCATCGTTTTGAGTTTTAATCTGCGTTTTAACGGCAAAACAGCATAAAAAACGACGAATTTTTTTATTATTCGTTTTATTAATATTGTTTCTATTTGAACGATTTCAACGATCTAAAATGCTTTGAAAATGCTTATCGGCAAAACAGCATCGTTTTTGAGCTTTATTCTGCGTTTTAACGCGTAAAAACAGCATAAAACGACGAAATTTTTATATTCGTTTTTATTAATATTATGTCTATTTGAACGATTTCAACGATCTAAAATGCTTGAAAATGTTTTTATTTTAGCAAAACAGCACGTTTTGAGTTTTTAATCCGCGTTTTAATGCGTAAAAACAGCATAAAATGACGAATTTTTATTACTGTTTTTATTAATATTGCTTCTATTTAAACGATTTCAACGGATCTAAAATGCTTGAAAAATGCTTATTTTGAAGCAAAAACAGCACGTTTTGAGTTTCTTTAATCTGCGTTTTAACGCGTAAAACAGCATAAAAACGACGACGAAATTTTTTATTATTCGTTTTTTAATATTGCTTCTATTTGAAACGATTTCAAACGATCTAAAAATGTTTGAAAATGTTATTTTAGCAAAACAGCACGTTTTGAGCTTTTAATCTGCGTTTTAACGCGTAAAACAGCATAAAACGACGAATTTTTGCTTATTCGTTTTTATTAATATTGCGTCTATTTCAACGATGTCAACGATCTAAAATGCTTGAAAATGCTTATTTTAGCAAAAACAGCACGTTTTGAGTTTTATTCTGCGTTTTAACGCGTAAAACAGCATAAAACGACGAAATTTTTATTATCTGTTTTATTTTTATTGCGTCTATTTGAACGATTTCAACGACCTAAAAAGCTTCGGAAAATGCTTATTTTAGCAGCACGTTTTGAGCTTTTAATCTGCGTTTTAACGTGTAAAACAGCATAAAAACGACGAAATTCTTTTACATTCGGTTTTATTAATATTGCTTCTATTTTGCAAACGAATTCAACGATTTAAAATGTTGAAAATGCTTGGTTTTGCTAAAACAGCACGTTTTGAGTTTTTAATCTGCGTTTTAATGCAAACAGTACAAAAAACGTGACGAATTTTTATTATTCGTTTTTATTAATATTATTTCTATTTGAACGATTTCAACGATCTAAAAATGCTCGAAAATGCTTATTTTAAAAACAGCACGTTTTGAGCTTTTTATCTGCGTTTTAACGCGCAAAACAGCATAAAACGACGAAATTCTTATTATTCGTTTTTATTAATATTGCGTCTATATTTGAACGATTTCAACGATCTAAAATGTTTGAAAATGCTTATTTTAGCAAAACAGCACGTTTTGAGCTTTAAATCTATGCTTTAACGCGCAAAAACAGCATAAAATGACGAATTTTATATTATTCGTTTTTGCTTAATATTGTTTATTTGAACGATTTCAACGATCTTAAAATGCTTGAAAATGCTTTATTATTTTAGCAAAACAGCATCGTTTTGAGCTTTATTCTGCGTTTTAACGCGTAAAACAGCATAAAACGACGAAATTTTATTATTCGTTTTTATTTTACTGCGTCTATTTGAACGAATTCAACGATCTAAAATGCTTGAAATTGCTTATTTTAGCAAAACAGCACGTTTTGAGTTTAATCTGCGTTTTAACGCAAACAGCATAAAAACGACGAAATTTTTATTATTCGTTTTTATTAATATTGTTTCTATTTCGAACGGATTTCAACGATCTAAAATGCTTGAAATGCTTATTTTAGCAAAACAGCACGTTTTGAGCCTTTTTAATCTGCGTTTTAACGCGTAAAACAGCATAAAACGACGAAATTCTTTTTATTATTCGTTTTTATTAATATTTGCGTCTATTTGAACGTGATTTCAACGACCAAAATGCTTGAAAATGCTTTTCTATTTTAGCAAAACAGCACGTTTTGAGTTTAATCTGCGTTTTAACGTAAACAGCATAAAAACGACGAATTTTTATTATTCGTTTTATTGAATACGCTTCACTTTGAACGATTTCAACGATCTAAAAATGCTTAAATGCCTATTTTAGCAAAAACAGCACGTTTTGAGTTTTTAATTGCGTTTTAACGCGTAAAACAGCATAAAAACGTGACGAATTTTTATTCGTTTTATTAATATTGCGTCTATTTGAACGATTTCAACAATCTAAAAGCCGGGTGTCGTTATTTAGCAAAACAGCACGTTTTGAGTTTTAATCAGCGTTTTAACGCGTAAAACAGCATAAAAACGACGAAATTTTTATTATTTCGTTTTATTAATATTGCGTCTATTTGAAATCGATTTCCAACGATCTAAAATGCTTGAAAATGTTATTTTAGCAAAAACAGCACGTTTTGAGTTTAATCTGCGTTTTAACGCGTAAAACAGCATAAAACGACGGCTTTGGCTCCGTTTTACATTATTGCTTCTATTTGAACGATTTCAACGATCTAAAATGCTTGAAAATGCTTTATTTTAGCAAAAACAGCACGTTTTGAGTTTTAATCTGCGTTTTAACGCGTAAAAACAGCATAAAACGACGAAATTTTTATTATTCGTTTTTATTAATATTGCGCCCATTTTGAACGATTTCCAACGATCTAAAATGCTTGAAAATGCTTATTTTGTGCTAAACAGCACGTTTTGAGCTATAATCAGCGTTTTAACGCGTAAAACAGCATAAAAAACGACGAAATTTTTATTATTTGTTTTTATTAATATTATGTCTATTTGAACGATTTCAACGATCTAAAATGCTTGAAAATGCTTTATTTTAAAGCAAAACAGCATCGTTTTGAGTTTAATCTGCGTTTTAACGCGTAAAAAGCACATAAAACGACGAATTTTTATTATTCGTTTTTTATCAATATTGCTTCCTATTTGAAACGATTTCAACGATCTAAAATGCTTGAAAATGCTTATTTTAGCAAAACAGCACGATTTGAGCTTTAATCTGCGTTTTAACGCGTAAAACAGCATGTAAAAAACGACGAAATTTTTGCCATTCGTTTTTTATTAATATTGCGTCTATTTGAACGATTTCAACGGGATCTAAAATGCTTTGAAAATGCTTATTTTAGCAAAACAACAATGCTCTTTGAGCTTTACCCCGCGTTTTAACGTAAAACAGCATAAAACGACGAAATTTTTATTATTCGTTTTTTATTTTATTGCGTCTATTTGAACGATTTCTCAACGATCTAAAATGCTTGAAAATGTTTATTTTAGCAAAACAGCACGTTTTGCTTTAATCTGCGCTTTAACAAGTAAACAGCATAAAAACGACGAATTTTTTATTATTCGTTTTTTATTATTGCGTCTATTTGAACGATTTCAACGATCTAAAATGCTTTGAAAATGCTTATTTTAGCAAAACAGCACGTTTTGAGTTTTAATCTGCGTTTTAACGCGTAAAACAGCATAAAAACGGACGAATTTTTTATTATTCGTTTTGCCATTATTGCTTCTCTATTTGAACGAATTCAACGATTTAAAATGTTTCAAAAATGCTTATTTTAGCAAACAGCACGATTTGAGTTTTAATCTGCGTTTTAACGCGTAAAACAGCATAAAACGACGAAATTTTTTATTATTCGTTTTATTATTTATTGCGTCTATTTGAACGATTTCCCAACGATCTAAAATGCTTGAAAATGCTTATTTTAGCAAAGCAGCACCGTTTTGAGCTTTTATTCCCTGCGGTTTTAACGCGTGTCACGCGCATAAAACGACGAAATTTTTATTATTCGTTTTTATTTTATTGCGTCTATTTGAACGATTTCAACGATCTAAAATGCTTGAAAATGTTTATTTTTTAAAGCAAAACAGCACGTTTTGAGCTTTAATCTGCGGCTTCTAACGCGTTACAAAAAACGACGAATTTTTATTATTCGTTTTTATCAATATTGCTTCTATTTGGAACGATTTCAACGATCTAAATGCTTGAAAATGCCATTTTAGCAAAACAGCAATGATTTGAGCTTTAATCTCGCGTTTTAACGCGTGCAAAACAGCATAAAAAACGACGAAATTTTATTATTCGTTTTTATTAATATGTCTATTTGAACGATTTCAACGATCTAAAATGCTTCTGAAAATGCTTATTTTAGCAAAACAGCACGTTTGAGTTTCATTCCCCGGCGTTTTAACGCGTAAAAAACAGCATAAAAACGACGAAATTTTTATTATCTGTTTTTATTTTATTGCGTCTATTTTGAACGATTTCAACGATCTAAAATGCTTGAAAATGCTTATTTTAGCAAAACAGCACGTTTTGAGTTTTAATCTGCGTTTTAACGCGTAAAACAGTATAAAAACGACGAATTTTTATTATTCGTTTTTATTATTGCGTCTATTTGGAACGATTTCAACGATCTAAAATGCTTGAAAATGCTTTTATTTTAGCAAAAACAGCACGTTTTGAGCTTTTAATCTGCGTTTTAACGCGTAAAAACAAAAGTATAAAAACGTGACGAATTTTTATTATTCGTTTTATTGATATTGCTTCTATTTGAACGTGAATTCAACGATTTAAAAATGCTTCAAAATTGCTATTTTAGCAAAACAGCACGTTTTGAGCTTTTAATCAGCGTTTTAACGCGTAAACAGCATAAAAAATCCATGAAATTTTTGGCTTATTTGTTTTTATTAAATTGGTGTCTATTTGAACGATTTTGAACGATCTAAAAATGCTTGAAATGTTATTTTGTGCAAAACAGCATCGTTTGAGTTTCAATCTGCGCTTTAACGCGTAAAACAGCATAAAAACAACGAATTTTTTATTATTCGTTTTTATTAATATTGTTTCATTTGGAAACGATTTCAACGATCTAAAATGCTTGAAAATGCCTATTTTAGCAAAAAACAGCACGTTTTGAGTTTTAATCTGCGTTTTAACGCGTAAAACAGCATAAAAACGACGAATTTTTATTATTCGTTTTTATTAATATTGCAGCCTTATTTGAAACGATTCTCAACGATCTAAAATGCTTGAAAATGTTTATTTTAGCAAAACAGCACGTTTTGAGCTTTAATCAGCGTTTTAACGCGTAAAACAGCATAAAAACGACGAAATTTTTATTATTCGTTTTTTATTTTAATATGGGTTCATTTGAACGATTTCAACGATCTAAAATGCTTTGAAAATGCTTTATTTTAAAACAGCACGTTTTGAGTTTTAATCTGCGTTTTAACGCGTAAAACAGCATAAAACGACGAATTTTTATTATCTGTTTTTTATTAATATTGCGTGCCCATTTTGAAACTGATTTCTAAATCGATCTAAAATGCTTGAAAATGCTTATTTTAGCAAAACAGCATCGTTGCTTTAATCTGCGTTTTAACGCGTAAACAGCATAAAACGACGAATTTTTTATTATTCGTTTTTACAATATTACTTCTATTTGAACGATTTCAACGATCTAAAAATGCTTGAAAACGCTATTTTAGCAAAACAGCACGTTTTGAGCTTTATCTGCGTTTTAACGCGTAAAACAGCATAAAAACGACGAAATTTTATTATTCGTTTTTTATTAATATTTGGTGCCCATTTGAACGTGTGATTTCAACGATCTTAAAAATGCTTGAAAATGCTTATTTTAGCAAAACAGCATCGTTTTTGAGCTTTAATCTGCGTTTTAACGCGTAAAACAGCATAAAAATGACGAATTTTTATTAATTCGTTTTTATTAATATTGCTTCTATTTAAAACGATTTCAACGATCTAAAAAATGCTTGAAAATGCCGGTATTTTAGCAAAACAGCACGTTTTGAGCTTTTAATCTGCGTTTTAACGCGTAAACAGCATAAAAACGACGAAATTTTTATTATTCGTTTTTAAATATTGCTTCTATTTGAACGATTTCAACGATCTAAAATGTGGTTGAAAAATGCTTATTTTAGCAAAACAGCACGTTTTGAGTTTTAATCAAGCGTTTTAACGCGTAAAACAGCATAAAAACGACGAAATTTTTAT
>NW_027045931.1:20000-40840 GCF_025399875.1 Dalotia coriaria | reverse complement strand
GCTCAAAACGTGCTGTTTTGCTAAAATAAGAATTTTCAAGCATTTTAGATCGTTGAAATCGTTCAAATAGACGCAATATTAATAAAAACAAATAATAAAAAATTCGTCGTTTTATGCTGTTTTACGCGTTAAACGGAATTAAAACTCAAAACGTGCTGTTTTTGCTAAAATAAGCATTTTCAAGCATTTTAGATCGTTGAAATCGTTCAAATAGAAGCAATATTAATAAAAACGAATAATAAAAATTCGTCGTTTTTATGCTGTTTTATGCGTTAAAACGCAGATTAAAGCTCAAAACGTGCTGTTTTGCTAAAATAAGCATTTTCAAGCATTTTAGATCACGTTGAAATCGTTCAAATAGAAGCAATATTAATAAAAACGAATAATAAAAATTCGTCGTTTTTATGCTGTTTTACGCGTTAAAACGCAGATTAAACTCAAAACGTGCTGTTTTTGCTAAAATAAGCATTTTTCAAGCATTTTTTAGAACGTTGAAATCGTTCAAATAGACGCAATATTAATAAAAACGAATAATAAAAATTTCGTCGTTTTTTATGCTGTTTTACGCGTTAAAACGCTGATTAAAGAAACTCAAACGTGCTGTTTTGCTACAAAATAAGCATTTTCAAGCATTTTAGATCGATTGAAATCGTTCAAATAGACGCAATATTAATTAAAAACGAATAATAAAGTGCGTCGTTTTATGCTGTTTCACGCGTTAAAACGCAGATTAAAACTCAAAACGTGCTGTTTTTGCTACAAAATAAAGCATTTTCAAGCTTTTTTAGATCGTTGAAATCGTTCAAATAAACAATATTAATAAAACGAATAATAAAAAATTTCGTCGTTTTATGCTGTTTTTACGCGTTAAAACGCAGATTAAAACTCAAAGGTGCTGTTTTGTAAATATGCATTTTCAAAAGCGTACCCAGATCGTTGAAATCGTTTAAATAGAAACAATATTAATAAAAAGCAGATAATAAAAATTCGTCATTTTTATGCTGTTTCACGCGTTAAAACGTAGATTAAAGCTCAAAACGTGCTGTTTTGCTAAAATAAGCATTTTTCAAAGCATTTTTAGATCGTTGAAATCGTTCAAATAGACGCAATATTAATTAAAACAGATAATAAAATTCGTCGTTTTTATGCTGTTTCACGCGTTAAAAACGCAGATTAAAGCTCAAAACGTGCTGTTTTGCTAAAATAAGCATTTTCAAGCTTTTTAGATCGTTGGAAATCGTTCAAATAGAAGCAATATTAATAAAAACGAAAAGATAATAAAAATTTCGTCGTTTTATGCTGTTTCTACGCGTTAAAACGCAGATTAAAATCAAAACGTGCTGTTTTGCTTAAATAAGCATTTTCAAGCATTTTAGATCTTTGAAATCGTTTAAATAGAAGCAATATTAATAAAAACGAATAATAAAATTCGTCATTTTTATGCTGTTTCACGCGTTCAAAACGCAGATTAAAACTCAAAACGTGCTGTTTTGCTAAAATAAGCATTTTCAAGCATTTTAGATCGTTGAAATCTCGTTCAAATAGACGCAATATTAATAATAACAAACGATTAATAAAAATTCGTCGTTTTTATTCTGTTTTACCACGTTAAAACGCAGATTAAAGCTCAAAACGTGCTGTTTTGCTAAAATAAGCATTTTCAAGCATTTTAGATCGTTGAAATCGTTCAAATAGACGCAATATTAATAAAAACGAATAATAAAAATTTCGTCGTTTTTATGCTGTTTTACGCGTTAAAACGCTGTTTAAAAAGCTCAAAACGTGCTGTTTTGCTAAAATAAGCATTTTCAAGCATTTTAGATCGTTGAAATCGTTGAAATAGACGCAATATTAATAAAAACAAATAAAAAAAAATTCGTCTTTTTTATGCTGTTTTACGCGTTAAAACGCAGATTAAAAGCTCAAAACGTGCTGTTTTGCTAAAATATGCATTTTCAAGCATTTTAGATCGTTGAAATCGTTCAAATAGACGCAATATTAATAAAAACGAATAATAAAAATTTCGTCGTTTTATGCTGTTTTACGAGTTAAAACGCTGATTAAAGCTCAAAACGTGCAGTTTTGCTAAAATAAGCATTTTCAGCATTTTAGATCCTTGAAATCGTTGGAATAGACGCAATATTAATAAAAACAAATAATAAAAATTCGTCTTTTTTATGCTGTTTTACGCGTTAAAACGCAGATTAAAACTCAAAACGTGCTGTTTTGCTAAAATAAGCATTTTCAAGCATTTTAGATCGTTGAAATCGTTTAAATAGAAGCAATATTAATAAAAACGAATAATAAAAATTCGTCATTTTATGCTGTTTTACGCGTTAAAACGTAGATAAAAGCTCAAAACGTGCTGTTTTCTAAAAATAAGCATTTTCAAGCATTTTAGATCGTTGAAATCGTTTAAATAGAAGCAATATTAATTAAAACGAATAATAAAAATTCGTCGTTTTTATGCTGTTTCACGCGTTAAAACGCAGATTAAAGCTCAAACGTGCTGTTTTGCTAAAATAAGCATTTTCAGCTTTTTAGATCGTTGAAATCGTTCAAATAGAAGCAATATTAATAAAAACGAATAATAAAAATTTCGTCGTTTTATGCTGTTTTACGCGTTAAAACGCAGATTAAAGCTCAAAACGTGCTGTTTTGCTAAAATAAGCATTTTCAAGCATTTTAGATCGTTGAAATCGTTCAAATAGAAGCACATTAATAAAAACGAATAATAAAAATTCGTCGTTTTATGCTGTTTTACGCGTTAAAACGCAGATTAAAGCCTCAAACGTGCTGTTTTGCTAAAATAAGCATTTTCAAGCATTTTAGATCGTTGAAATCGTTCAAATAGAAGCAATATTAATAAAAACGAATAATAAAAATTTTGCGTTTTATGCTGTTTTACGAGTTAAAACGCTGATTAAAGCTCAAAACGTGCAGTTTTGCTAAAATAAGCATTTTCAAGCATTTTAGATCCTTGAAATCGTTGGAATAGACGCAATATTAATAAAAACAAATAATAAAAAATTCGTCGTTTTATGTTGTTTTACGCGTTAAAACGCAGATTAAAGCTCAAAACGTGCTGTTTTGCTAAAATGCAAGCATTTTCAAGCATTTTTAGATCGTTGAAATCGTTTAAATAGAAGCAATATTAATAAAAACGAATATAAAAATTCCATTTTTATGCTGTTTTACGCGTTAAAACGTAGATAAAAGCTCAAAACGATGCTGTTTTTCAAAAAATAAGCATTTTCAAGCATTTTAGATCGTTGAAATCGTTCAAATAGACGCAATATTAATAAAACGGATAATAAAAATTTCGTCGTTTTTATGCTGTTTTACGCGTTAAAACGCAGATTAAAGCTCAAAACGTGCTGTTTTGCTAAAATAAGCATTTTCAAGCATTTTAGATCGTTGAAATCGTTTAAATAGAAGCAATATTAATAAAAACGAATAATAAAAAATTCGTCGTTTTATTCTGTTTTACGCGTTAAAACGCAGATTAAAGCTCAAAAGTGCTGTTTTGCTAAAATAAGCATTTTCAAGCATTTTAGATCGTTGAAATCGTTCAAATAGAAGCAATATTAATAAAACGATTAATAAAAATTCGTCGTTTTATGCTGTTTTACGCGTTAAAACGCAGATTAAAGCTCAAAACGTGCTGTTTTGCTAAAATAAGCATTTTCGAGCATTTTAGAACGTTGAAATCGTTCAAATAGACGCAATTAATAAAAACGAATAATAAAAATTTCGTCGTTTTTTTTTCTTTTACGCTTAAAAAAATAAAAAAAAATGTTTTTTTTGTTTTTAAAAAAGTTTTTAAGCATTTTAAACTTAAATCGTTCAAAAAGAAATTTAAAAAAAAATTTAAAAAAATTTCCGTTTTTAGCTTTTTTTAAAACCCAAAAAAAAAAAATTTTGCTGTTTTGCTAAAAAAAAATTTTTTAAGCTTTTGTTTAAACTTCAAATAAAAATTTAAAAAAACAAAAATAAAAAGGGTTTTAAAAATTTTTCGCGAAAAAAAGCGTTAAAAGCTAAAACCTTTTTGCTAAAAAAGCTTTTAAAAGCATTTTAGCTTAAAATCGTTAAATGAAAAAAATTTTAAAAAAAATTAATAAAAAAATTTTTTTTTTATGCTTTTTTGCGTTAAACGCAGATTAAACTCAAAACGTGCTGTTTTGCTAAAATAAAGCATTTTCAAGCATTTTGGGTTTTTTCCTGGCAAAAAAAAAACGAATAATAAAAATTTCGTCGTTTTTATGTTTTTTTACGCGAAAAAATTTAAACTCAAAACTGCTGTTTTCTTGCATTTTCAAGCATTTTAGATCGTTGAAAATTTCAAATAGACGCAATATTAAAAAAAACGAATAAAAAAAATTTCGTCTTTTTTTATGCTGTTTTACGCGTTAAAACGCAGAAAAAAAAGCTCAAAACGTGCTTTTTTTCCTAAAAAAAAGCATTTTCTCTTTTTAGATCTTTGGGAAATCGTTCAAAATAGACGCAATATTAATAAAAACAAATAAAAAAAAACGTGCTTTTTTTTGTTTTAAAAAAAACATTTTCAAGCTTTTTTAGACCCTTTGGGAAACCCCGTTCAAATAGGAAAAATTAAAAAAAACGAATAAAAAAAAAATTCGTCTTTTTTTATGCTGTTTTGCTTTAAAAACGCAGTTTAAAAACTCAAAACGTGCTGTTTTGCTAAAATAAGCATTTTCAAGCTTTTTTAGACCCTTTGGGGAAATCGTCAAATAAAAACAATATTAAAAAAAAACGAATAAAAAAAAAATTCGTCTTTTTTATGCTGTTTTACCGTTAAAAACGCAGTTTAAAAACCTCAAAACGTGCTGTTTTGCTAAAAAAAAAAGCTTTTTCCCAAGCATTTTAGAACGTTGAAATCGTTAAAACCCAAAACGCAATATTAATAAAACGAATAAAAAAAATTTTCCCGTCTTTTTTATGCTTTTTTCCGCTTTAAAAACGGGTTAAAAACTCAAAACGTGCTGTTTTGTTTAAAAAATAAGCTTTTTTAAAAACATTTTAGACCCTTGAAACTTTTAAATAGAAGCAATATTAATAAAAACAAAATAAAAAAAATTTCGTCATTTTTATGCTTTTTTTACGCTTTAAAAAACGCGGATTAAACTCAGAACGTGCTGTTTTGCTAAAAAAAAGCATTTTCAAGCATTTTAGATCGTTGAAATCGTTCAAATAGCCCAAATTTTTAAAAAAAAACGAATAAAAAAAAAATTTCGTCGTTTTTTTCTGTTTACGCGTTAAAACGGGGAATAAACTCAAAACGTGCTGTTTTCCCTAAAAAAAACATTTTCAACATTTTAAAACCCGTTGAAATCGTTCAAATAAAAACAATATTAATAAAAACGGGAAAAAAAAAATTCGTCTTTTTTATGCTTTTTTTAATTTTTAAAAACGCAGATTAAAGCTCAAAACGTGCTTTTTTGCTAAAAAAGCATTTTCAAGCATTTTAGATCGTTGAAATCGTTCAAATAGACGCAATATTAAAAAAAAACGAATAAAAAAAAAATTTCGTCGTTTTTTTTCTTTTCCGCTTTTAAAACGCAGAATAAAGCTCAAAACGTGCTTTTTTGCTAAAATGGGCTTTTTTCAAGCTTTTTAGATCGTTGAAACCCCGTTCAAATAAACAATATTAAAAAAAACGAATAAAAAAAATTTCTCGTTTTATGCTTTTTTAAACCCCGTTAAAACGCAGTTTAAAAACTCAAAACGTGCTGTTTTGCTAAAAAAAACATTTTAAAAGCTTTTTTAGATCGTTGAAATCGTTCAAATAGACGCAATATTAAAAAACGAATAAAAAAAATTTCGCCCGTTTTTATGCTGTTTTACGCTTTAAAAACGCAAAATTAAATTTTCAAAACGTGCTTTTTTTGCTAAAATAAGCTTTTTCAAGCTTTTTTAGATCTTTGGGGAAATCGTTAAATAGACCAATATTAAAAAAAAACAAATAAAAAAAAATTTCGTCTTTTTTATGCTTTTTTTCGCTTTAAAAACCAGTTTAAAATTTTTCAAAACTTTCGTTTTCCCAAAAAAAACATTTTCAAGCATTTTAGATCGTTGAAACCCGTTCAAATAGACGCAATAAAAAAAAAACGAATAAAAAAAATTTCGTCTTTTTTTATGCTGTTTTCCCGCTTTAAAAACCCTTTTGTTTAAAAGCTCAAAACGTGCTGTTTTCCCTAAAAAAAAGCTTTTTCGAAGCTTTTTTAGATCGTTGAAATCGTTGGAAAAAAGACGCAATATTAATAAAAACGAATAATAAAAATTCGTCTTTTTTATGCTGTTTTACGCTTTAAAAACGCAGTTTAAAACCCAAAACGCTGTTTTGCTAAAATAAAAGCATTTTCAAGCATTTTAGATCTTTTAAAATCGTTCAAATAGACGCAATATTAATAAAAACGGATAATAAAAATTTCGTCTTTTTTTATGCTTTTTTTCGCTTAAAACGCAGTTAAAAATAAAACGTGCTTTTTTTGTTTAAAAAAAAAAACTTTTTAAAACCGGATTTTTTAAAATCGTTCAAATAGAAGCAATATTAAAAAAAACGAATAATAAAAAATTTTCTTTTTTTATGCTGTTTTACGGGGTTAAAAACGCAGATTAAAGCTCAAAACGTGTTTTGTTTTGTTAAAAAAAAGCATTTTAAAGCATTTTAGTCGTTTGAAATCATTCAAATAGACGCAATCAAAAAAAAAACGAAAAAAAAAATTTCGTCTTTTTTATGCTTTTTACCTTTAAAACGCAGAATAAAACTCAAAACGTGCTGTTTTGCTAAAATAACCAAAAATTTTTAGATGAAGTCTTTCCCGACGCAATATTAATAAAAACAAATAAAAAAAAATTCGTCTTTTTTTATGCTGTTTTACGCGTTAAAACGAAATTTAAAAACTCAAAACTCCTGTTTTGCTAAAATAAACTTTTTTTCAAGCTTTTTTAGACCCGTTAAAACCCGTTCAAATAAAGCAATATTAATAAAAACGAATAAAAAAAAATTCGTCTTTTTTATGCTTTTTTTACGCTTTAAAAACGCAGTTTAAAAACTAAAAACCCGGTTTTTTTGCTAAAATAAGCTTTTCAAGCTTTTTTAGTTTTAAATCGTTAAAAGGGGCAAAATTAAAAAAAACGATTAAAAAATTCGTCTTTTTTATGCTTTTTTTACGCTTTAAAAACGCAGAAAAAAAGCTCAAAACGTGCTGTTTTGCTAAAATAAGCATTTTCAAGCATTTTAGATCGTTGAAATCGTTCAAATAGACGCAATATTAATAAAAACAAATAAAAAAAAAATTCGTCGTTTTATGCTGTTTTACGCGTTAAAACGCAGATTAAACTAAAAACTGCTGTTTTGCTAAAAAAAACATTTTCAAACATTTTAGATCGTTGAAATCTTTTCAAATAGAAGAATATTAATAAAAACGAATAATAAAAATTGTCGTTTTATGCTGTTTTAGGGTTAAAACGCAGATTAAAACTCAAAACGTGCTGTTTTGCTAAAATAAGCATTTTCAAGCATTTTAGATCGTTAAAATCGTTCAAAAGACGCAAATTAATAAAAACAAATAAAAAAAAATTTTGGGTCTTTTTTTATGTTGTTTTACGCGTTAAAACGCAGTTTAAAAACTAAAAACGTGCTGTTTTTGCTAAAATAAGCTTTTTTCAAGCTTTTTAGACCCTTTGGGGAAATCGTTCAAATAAAACAATATTAATAAAAACAATAATAAAAATTCGTCGTTTTATGCTGTTTACGCTTTAAAAAACGCAGTTTTGGCTAAAAACGTGCTTTTTTGCTAAAATAAGCTTTTTCAAGCTTTTTAGATCGTTAAATCGTCAAATAAAAATATTAATAAAAACGAATAATAAAAAAATCGTCTTTTTTTGGGTTGTTTTACGCGTTAAAACGCAGATTAAACCCAAAACGTGCTGTTTTGCTTAAATAAGCATTTTCAAGCATTTTAGATCGTTGAAATCGTTTAAATAGAAGCAAATTTTAAAATAAAAACGAATAAAAAAAAATTCGTTTTTATGTTTTTTTTACGCGTTAAAACGCAGTTTAAAAACTCAGAACGGTTTTTTCAAATAAGCTTTTAAAAAGTTTTACATCGTTTGAAATCGTTCAAATGACGCAATATTAATAAAAACGAATAAAAAAAAATTTCGTCGTTTTATGCTTTTTTTTACGCGTTAAAACGCAGAAAAAACTCAAAACTTGTTTTGCTAAAAAAGCATTTTAAAACTTTTTAGATCTTTTGAAACCCGTTCAAAAAAAGCAATTTTTAAAAAAAACGAATAATAAAAATTGCCCGTTTTATGTTTGTTTTACGCGTTAAAAACGCAAAAAAAAAACTCAAAACGTGCTGTTTTGCTAAAAAAAGGGCTTTTTCAAGCTTTTTTAGACCCCTTTGGGGAAACCCCGTTCAAATAGACGCAATATTAAAAAAAAAAGGGGAATAATAAAAAATTTTCCCCTTTTTTAATTCTGTTTTACGCGTTAAAACGCAGAATAAAGCCAAAAGGGCTTTTTTGCAAAAAATTAGCTTTTTCAAGCATTTTAGATCTTTTGAAATCGTTTCAAATAGAAGCAATATTAAAAATAAAAAAAAATTTCCCCGTCTTTTTTATGCTTTTTTTACGCGTTAAAAACGCAGTTTAAAAACCCCAAAAACGTGCTGTTTTGCTAAAATAAGCATTTTCAAGCAATTTATATCTTTTTGGGAAATCGTTCAAATAGAAAAAATTTAAAAAAAAAAAAACGTTTAAAAAAAAATTCGTCTTTTTTTATGCTGTTTTACGCGTTAAAACGCAGTTTTAAAGCTCAAAACGTGCTTTTTTTTGTTTAAAATAACATTTTAAAAGCTTTTTAGAACGTTGAAACCGTTTAAAATGGGACCCCAATATTAAAAAAAACGAATAAAAAAAATTTCCGTCGTTTTATGCTTTTTTTTCCCGCGTTAAAACGCTGATTAAAGCTCAAAACGTGCTGTTTTTTGCTAAAATAAGCTTTTTTAAAGCATTTTAGATTTTTGAAATCGTTCAAATAGAAGAAATTTAATTAAAAAAGGGAATAAAAAAAATTTGTCCTTTTATGTTTTTTTCCCCCTTTTTAAAAACGCAGTTTAAAAAGCTCAAAACGTGCTGTTTTGCTAAAAAAAAAGCTTTTTAAAAGGCATTTTCGATCGTTAAAATCTTTTCAAATAGACGCAATCAAAAAAAACGAATAAAAAAAAATTTCGTCGTTTTATGCTGTTTTACGCGTTAAAACGCAGATTAAAGCTCAAAACGTGCTGTTTTGCTAAAATTTGCATTTTCAAGCATTTTAGATCGTTGAAATCGTTCAAATAGAAGCAATATTAATAAAACAATAATAAAAATTCGTCGTTTTATGCTGTTTTTACGCGTTAAAACGCAGATTAAAGCTCAAAACGTGCTGTTTTGCTAAATAAGCATTTTCAAGCATTTTAGATCGTTGAAATCGTTCAAATAGACGCAATAAATTAATAAAACAATAATAAAAATTTCGTCGTTTTATGCTGTTTTCGCGTTAAAGCTGATTAAACTCAAAACGTGCTGTTTTGCTAAAATAAGCTATTTCAAGCATTTTAGATCGTTGAAATCGTTAAATAGACGCAATATTAATAAAAACAATAATAAAAAATTCGTCGTTTTTATGCTGTTTTACGCGTTAAAACGCAGATAAAGCTCAAAACGTCTGTTTTGCTAAAATAAGCATTTTCAAGCATTTTAGATCGTTGAAATCATTCAAATAGAACGCATTATTGATAAAAACGAATAATAAAAATTCGTCGTTTTATTCTGTTTACGCGTTAAAACGCAGAATAAACTCAAAACGTGCTGTTTTTGCTAAAATTAGCATTTCAAGCATTTTAGATCGTTGAAATCGTTCAAATAGAAGCAATATTAATAAAACGAATAATAAAAATTCGTCGTTTTATGCTGTTTTACGCGTTAAAACGCAGATTAAAGCTCAAAACGTGCGTTTTTGCTAAAATAAGCATTTTCAAGCATTTTATATCGTTGAAATCGTTCAAATAGAACAATATTAATAAAACGATTAATAAAAATTCGTCGTTTTTATGCTGTTTTACGCATTAAACGCAGATTAAACTAAAAACGTGCTGTTTTGCTAAAATAAGCATTTTCAAGCATTTTAGAACGTTGAAATCGTTCAAATAGACGCAATATTAATAAAAACGAATAATAAAAATTTCGTCGTTTTTATGCTGTTTTACGCGTTAAAACGCTGATTAAAACTCAAAACGTGCTGTTTTGCTAAAATAAGCATTTTCAAGCATTTTAGATCTTTAAATCGTTCAAATAGAAGCTAATATAATAAAAAACGAATAATAAAAATTTGTCGTTTTATGCTGTTTTACGCTTAAACGCAGTTAAAGCTCAAAACGTGCTGTTTTGCTAAAATAAAGCATTTTCAAAGCATTTTCGATCGTTGAAATCATTCGAAATGACGCAATCAAAATAAAAACGAATAATAAAAATTTCGTCGTTTTTATGCTGTTTTACGCGTTAAAACGCAGAATAAAGCTCAAAACTTGCTGTTTTGCTAAAATAAGCATTTTCAAGCATTTTAGATCGTTGAAATCGTTCAAATAGACGCAATTTTAAAAAAAAACGAATAATAAAATTTCGCCTTTTTTTTAAAGCTTTTTTACGCGTTAAAACCAGAATCTAAAAACTGCTTTTTTGCTAAATAAGCTTTTTCCATTTTAGATCGTTGAAATCGTTCAAAAAAAGGCAATATTAAAAAAAAACGAATAATAAAATTCGTCTTTTTTTATCTTTTTTACGCTTTAAAAACGCGTTAAAAACTAAAAACGTGCTTTTTTGCTAAAAAAAACATTTCAACTTTTTAGATCGTTGAAATCGTTCAAATAGACGAAAATTTTAAATAAAAACGAATAAAAAAAATTCTGTTTTATTCTGTTTTACGCGTTAAAACGCGAATAAACTAAAAACGTGCTGTTTTGCTAAAATTTTTGCTTTTTCAAGCATTTGATCGTTAAAACGTTCAAATAAAAGAAATAAAAAAAAACGAATAATAAAAAATTTTTTTTTATGCTGTTTTCGGTTAAAACGCAGATTAAAGCTCAAAGGGCTGTTTTGCTAAAATAAGCATTTTCAAGCATTTTAGATCGTTAAAATTTTAAATAGCGCAATATTAAAAAAAACAAATAATAAAATTTTCGTTTTTATGCTTTTTTCGCTTAAAACGCTGATTCTCAAAACGTGCTGTTTTGCTAAAATAACTATTTCAAGCATTTTAGATCGTTAAATGGAAAAAGACGCAATATTAAAAAAAACAAAAAAAAAAAATTCGTCTTTTTTATGCTGTTTTACGCGTTAAAACGCAGATTAAAACTCAAAACGTTCTGTTTTGCTAAAATAAGATTTTGCATTTTGATCGTTGAAATCATTCAAATAAAGATTATTGAAAAAAACGAATAATAAAAATTTGCTTTTTTATGCTGTTTTACGCTTTAAAAACGCGTTAAATAAACGTCGGCTAAAATAAGCATTTTCAAGCAAGATGGTTGAAATCGTTTAAATAAACAATATTAATAAAAACAATAATAAAAATTCGTCTTTTATGCTGTTTTACGCGTTAAAACCAAAATAAACTCAAAACGTGCTGTTTTGCTAAAATAAGCATTTTCAAGCATTTTAGATCGTTGAAATCATTCAAATAGACGAAATAAAAAAAAAAACGAATAAAAAAATTTCGTCGTTTTATGCTGTTTTACGAGTTAAAACCGAAAAAAAGCTCAAAGGGCTTTTTGTAAAAATAAGATTTTCAAGCTTTTTAGATCGTTGAAATCGTTCAAATAGACCAATATTAATAAAAACGAATAATAAAAATTTCGTCTTTTTTATGTGTTTTACGCTTTAAAAACGCAGATTAAAGCTAAAAACGTGCTGTTTTGCAAAATAAGCATTTTCAAGCATTTTAGATCGTTGAATTGCTAAATAGACGCAAATTAATAAAAACGAATAATAAAAATTTCGTCTTTTTTTGCTGTTTTCGCGTTAAAACGCTGGTTAAAGCTCAAAACGTGCTGTTTTGCTAAAATAAGCATTTTCGCTTTTGACGTAAACGTTAAAAAGACGCAATATTAAAAAAAACAAATAATAAAAATTCGTCGTTTTATGCGTTTTACGCGTTAAAACCAGATTAAACTCAAAACGTGCTGTTTTGCTAAAATGCATTTTCGCATTTTAGATCGTTGAAATCGTTCAAATAGACGCAATTTTAAAAAAAAACGAATAAAAAAAAATTTCGTCGTTTTATGCTTTTAGGGTTAAAAACCTGATTAAAGCTCAAAATGTGCTGTTTTTAAAATAAGCATTTTCAAGCATTTTAGATCGGGGAAATCGTTGAATAGACGCAAATTAAAAAAGAACAAATAATAAAAATTCGTCTTTTTTTATGCTTTTTTACGCGTTAAAACGCAGTTTAAAAAACTCAAACGTGCGTTTTCAAAATAAGATTTTCAAGCATTTTAGATCGTTAAAATATTCAAATGAAGCATTATTAATAAAAACGAATAATAAAAATTTCGTCTTTTTTATGCTTTTTTCGCGTTAAAACGCAGATTAAACTAAAAACGTGCTGTTTTGCTAAAATAAGCTTTTTCAAGCTTTTGATCGTTGAAAGTTTAAATAGAAGCAATTTAAAAAAAAACGAATAATAAAAATTTGTCATTTTATGCTTTTTTACGCTTTAAAAACGCAGATTAAAGCTCAAAACGTGCTGTTTTGCAAAATAAGCTTTTTCAAGCATTTAGATCGTTGAAACGTTCAAATAGACGCAATATTAATAAAAAGGGATAATAAAAATTTTGCTTTTTTATGCTGATTTACGCGTTAAAACGCAGATTAAAGCTCAAAGGGCTGTTTTGCTAAAATAAGATTTTCAAGCATTTTAGATTTTTGAAATCGTTCAAATAGAAGAAATTTTAATAAAAACGAATAAAAAAAAATTTTCTTTTTTTATGCTGTTTTACGCGTTAAAACGCATTTTAAAAACTCAAAACGAGCTGTTTTGCTAAAATAAGCATTTTCAAGCATTTTAGATCGTTGAAATCGTTCAAAATTCGTCGTTTTATTCTGTTTACGCGTTAAAACGCAGTTTAAAAAGCTCAAAAGTGCTGTTTTCAAAATAAATATTTTCAAGCATTTTAGATCGTTGAAATCGTTCAAATAGAGCAATATTAATAAAAACGAATAATAAAAATTCGTCTTTTTTATGCTGTTTTACGCGTTAAAACGCAAGTTAAAGCTCAAAACGTGCTGTTTTGCTAAAATAGCATTTTCAGCATTTAATCGTTGAAATCGTTCAAATAGAGCAATATTAATAAAAAAAAATGTCTTAAAATTTCTCGTTTTAGCTGTTTTAACTAAAACGCTGTTAAACTAAAAGGCTGTTTTGCTAAAATAAGCATTTTCACATTTTAGATCGTTGAAATCGTTCAAATAGACGCAAATTAATAAAAACGAATAATATAAAATTCGTCGTTTTTTTTTTACGCGTTTAAACGCAGATTAAAGCTCAAAACGTGCTGTTTTGCTAAAATAAGCATTTTCAAGCATTTTAGATCGTTGAAATCGTTCAAAAGACGAAAATAATAAAAAACAAATAAAAAAAAATTCGTCGTTTTATGCTGTTTTACGCGTTAAAAACGCAGTTTAAAAGCTCAAAAGGGCTTTTTTTGTTTAAAATAAGCATTTTCAAGCATTTTGATCGTTGAAATCTTTAAATAGAAGCTATTAATAAAAACGAATAATAAAATTCGTCTTTTATGCTTTTTTAGGTTAAAGCTCAAAAGTGCTGTTTTTGCTAAAATAAGCATTTTCAAGCATTTTAGATCGTTGAAATCGTTCAAATAGACGCAATATTAATAAAAACAAATAATAAAAATTCGTCGTTTTATGCTGTTTTACGCGTTAAAACGCAGATTAAAAGCTCAAAACGTGCTGTTTTGCTAAAATAAGCATTTTCAAGCATTTTAGATCGTTGAAATCATTCAAATAGAAGTTATTATTGATAAAAACGAATAATAAAAAATTTCTGTCGTTTTTATGCTGTTTTACGCGTTAAAACGCAGATTAAAGCTCAAAACGTGCTGTTTTGCTAAAATAAGCATTTTCGCGTTTTAGATCATTGAAATCGTTCAAATAGAAGCAATATTAATAAAAACGAATAATAAAAAATTCGTCGTTTTATGCTGTTTACGCGTTAAAACGCAGATTAAAGCTCAAAACGTGCTGTTTTGCTAAAATAAGCATTTTCAATCATTTTTAGATCGTTGAAATCGTTCAAATAGACGCAATAAAAATAAAAACGAATAATAAAAATTTCGTCGTTTTATGCTGTTTTACGCGTTAAAACGCAGAATAAAAGCTCAAAACGTGCTGTTTTGCTAAAATAAGCATTTTCAAGCATTTTAGATCGTTGAAATCGTTCAAATAGATGCAATATTAATAAAAACGAATAATAAAAATTTCGTCGTTTTATGCTGTTTTACGCGTTAAAACGCAGATAAAGCTCGAAACGTGCTGTTTTGCTAAAATAAGCATTTTCGAGCATTTTAGATCGTTGAAATCGTTCAAATAGAAGCAATATTAATAAAAACGAATAATAAAAATTCGTCGTTTTATGCTGTTTTACGCGTTAAAACGCAGATTAAAGCTCAAAACGTGCTGTTTTGCTAAAATAAGCATTTTCAAGCATTTTAGATCGTTGAAATCGTTCAAATAGAAGCAATATTAATAAAAACGAATAATAAAAATTTCGTCGTTTTTGCTGTTTTACGCGTTAAAACGCAGAATAAAGCTCAAAACGTGCTGTTTTGCTAAAATAAGCATTTTCAAGCATTTTAGATCGTTGAAATCGTTCAAATAGATGCAATATTAATAAAAACGAATAATAAAAATTTCGTCGTTTTATGCTGTTTTACGCGTTAAAACGCAGATAAAGCTCGAAACGTGCTGTTTTGCTAAAATAAGCATTTTCGAGCATTTTAGATCGTTGAAATCGTTCAAATAGAAGCAATATTAATAAAAACGAATAATAAAAATTCGTCGTTTTATGCTGTTTTACGCGTTAAAACGCAGATTAAAAGCTCAAAACGTGCTGTTTTGCTAAAATAAGCATTTTCAAGCATTTTAGATCGTTGAAATCGTTCAAATAGACGCAATATAAATAAAAACGAATAATAAAAATTTCGTCGTTTTTAATGCTGTTTTACGCGTTAAAACGCAGATTAAAGCTCAAAACGTCTGTTTGTTAAAATAAGCATTTTCAAGCATTTTAGATCGTTGAAATCGTTCAAATAGAGCAATATAAATAAAACGAATAATAAAAATTCGTCGTTTTTATGCTGTTTTACGCTTAAAACGCAGATTAAAGCTCAAAACGTGCTGTGTTGTTAAAATAAGCATTTTCAAGATTTTAGATCGTTGAAATCGTTCAAAAGAAGCAATATTAATAAAAAGAATAATAAAAATTCGTCGTTTTATGCTGTTTTACGCTTAAAACGCAGATTACAGCTCAAAACGTGCTGTTTTGCAAAATAAGCATTTTCAAGATTTTAGATCATTGAAACCGTTCAAATAGAGCAATATTAATAAAAACGAATAATAAAAATTCGTCGTTTTTATGCTGTTTTACGCGTTAAAACGCAGATTAAAGCTCAAAACGTGCTGTTTTGCTGCAAAATAAGCATTTTCAAGCATTTTTAGATCATTGAAATCGTTCAAATAGAGCAATATAAATAAAAAACGAATAATAAAAGATTTCGTCGTTTTTATGCTGTTTTACGCGTTAAAACGCAGATAAAGCTCAAAACGTGCTGTTTTGCTAAAATAAAGCATTTTCAAGCATTTTAGATCGTTGAAATCGTTCAAAAACGCAATTAAATAAAACGTGATTTCAAAATAAGCATTTCAAGCATTTAAGTCGTTAAATCGTTCAAATAGCAATTTAACGTTAAAAATAAAATTTCATTTGATGCTGTTTTACGTAAAGCATTTTCAATTTTAATCGTGAAATCGTTTCAAATAAGCAATATTAATAAACAATAATTGAAATCTTCAAATAGCGTTTTATGCTGTTTTACGTTAAAACGCAGATTAAAGCTCTAAACGGCTGTTTGCTGTAAAATAAGCATTTTCAAAGCAATGTGTTTTAAAATCGTTAAATTTTCAAAGCTATTTAATAATGAAACGTAAATAAAAATTAAGTCGTTTAAGCGTATTAACATTAAAACGCGTTTAAGCTTTTACCGTAAAGCGTTTTAGCTAAAAACGATTTTTTCATTTAGACTTTGAAACGAATTATACGAATTATTAATAAAAAGAATAATAAAAAAGTCGTTTATATGTTCTCGCGTTAAAAGCAGATTAAAGCTCAAAACGGTTTGCTAAAATAAGCATTTTAAGCATTTTAGATCAAGTGAATTGTTCAAATTTAAGCATGTTAAACGTCAATAATACAATTTATAACGTTTATGCTGTTTTCGTTTAAAACAGATTAATGCTCGTAAAACGCTGTTTAGCTAAAACGCTTTTTCAAAGCATTTTAGATCGCTGAAATTTCAAATAGACGCAATTTCAAAAAACGAATATTAATAAAATTTGACGTTTTATAGCATTTTACGCGTTTTAAAACGCAGAATAGCTCTAAAACGTGCTGTTTTAGCTCAAAAAAGCTTTTCAAGTTTTCTTAAAAAAATCGTTCAAGACTTGAAACAATTCAAATAAAAATTAATAAAAAACGGATTATAAGTGTTTTCGCGTTAAAACGCAGATTTACGCTCAAAACTTGCTGATTTGCTCAAAAAGCATTTTCAAGCAATTTAGATTTTGAATTTCAAAACGCAATTTAATAAAAGCAATAATAAAAAACGTATTTAAATCGTCGTTTTAGCTGTTAAACGCTTAAAAAAGCGTGTTTTGCAAAAATACATTTTAAGATTTTAGATCAGATTTTAGATCGTTAACGTTCAAATAGACGCAATATTAATAAAAACGAATAATAAAATTCGTCGTTTTATGCTGTTTTACGCGTTAAAACGCGATTAAAGTCAAAACGTGCTGTTTTGCTAAAATAAGCATTTTAAGCTTCAAGCATTTTAGATGGTTGAAATCATTCAAATAGAAGCAATATTAATAAAAACGAATAATAAAAATTTCGTCGTTTTATGCTGTTTTACGCGTTAAAACGCAGATTAAAGCTCAAAACGTGCTGTTTTGCTAAAATAAGCATTTTCAAGCGTTTTAGATCTTGAAATCGTTCAAATAGAAGCAATATTAATAAAAACGAATAATAAAAATTCGTCGTTTTTATGCGTTTTACGCGTTAAAACGCAGATTAAAGCTCAAAACGTGCTGTTTTGCTAAAATAAGCATTTTCAAGCATTTTAGATTGTTGAAATCGTTCAAATAGAAGCAATATTAATAAAAACGAATAATAAAAATTTCGTCGTTTTTATGCTGTTTTACGCGTTAAAACGCTGATTAAAGCTCAAAACGTGCTGTTTTGCTAAAATAAGCATTTTCAAGCATTTTAGATCGTTGAAATCGTTCAAATAGACGCAATATTAATAAGAAACGAATAATAAAAAATTTGTCGTTTTATGCTGTTTTACGCGTTAAAACGCAGATTAAAGCTCAAAACGTGCTGTTTTGCTAAAATAAGCATTTTCAAGCTTTTACATCGTTGAAATCGTTCAAATAGAAACAATATTAATAAAAACGAATAATAAAAATTCGTCGTTTTATGTGTTTTACGCGTTAAAACGCAGATTAAAAGCTCAAAACGTGCTGTTTTGCTAAAATAAGCATTTTCAAGCATTTTAGATCGTTGAAATCGTTCAAAATACGCAATATTAATAAAAACGAATAATAAAAATTCGTCGTTTTTATGCTGTTCTAAGCGTTAAAACGCAGATTAAAAGCTCAAAACGTGCTGTTTTGCTGTAAATAAGCATTTGCAAGCATTTTAGATCGTTGAAATCGTTCAAATAGAAGCAATATTATAAAGAACGAATAATAAAAATTTCGTCGTTTTATGCTGTTTTACGTGTTAAAACGCAGATTAAAGCTCAAAACGTGCTGTTTTGCTAAAATAAGCATTTTAGATCGCTGAAATCGTTTAAATAGAAGCAATATTAATAAAAACGAATAATAAAAATTCGTCATTTTATGCTGTTTTACGCGTTAAAACGCAGATTAAAAGCTCAAACGTGCTTTTGCTAAAATAAGCATTTTCAAGCATTTTAGATCGTTGAAATCGTTCAAATAGACGCAATATTAATAAAACGAACAATAAAAATTTCTGTCGTTTTTATGCTGTTTTAGCGTTAAAACGCGTAAAAACTAAAAACGTGCTTTTTTTCAAATAACTTCAAGCATTTTAAAATTTTTAAAAAAAAAAATTTAAAGGTTTTTTCCAAAAAATTTTAAAAACCTTTAAAAAAAAAAATTTAAAAAAAAAAAAAAAAATTTTTAAAAACGTTTTTTTTTTAAACTTTTTTCCAAAAAAATTTAAAACTTTTTTTAAATTTTTAAAAAATTTTTTTTAAAAAAAAAAAACCCGTTTTTTTTTTTAAAAAGGGTTAAAAAAATTTTGGTTTTTTTTTTAAAAAAAAAAAAAAGGGTTTTTTAAAAAATTTTTTTAAAAAAAAAAAAAGGGGGTTTTTTTCCCCAAAAAAAATTTTTTTTAAATTTTTTTTTTAAAAAAAAATTTTCCAAAATTTTTTCCAAAAAAAAAAAAAAATTTAAAAATTTTTTTAAAATTTTTTAAAAGGAAACCTTTTTTTAAAAAAAGGTTTTTTTTAAAAAAATTTTTTAAAGTCCAAAAGGTTTTTAAAAAAAAAAAAAAAATTTTTAAAATTCGTTTTTTTTTTTTTAAAAAATTAAAAAAAACCTTTTTTGGGAAAAAAGCTTTTTTTTTAAAAGGTTAAACCAAAAGGGTTTTTAAAAAAAAAAATTTTTTTTAAATTTTTTAAAAAAAAAAACCAAAGGGGGTTTTCCAAAAAAAAAATTTTTGAAATTTAAAAAAATTTTAAAAAAAATTTTAAAAAAAAAAATTTTTTTTTTTTTAAAAAAAAAAAAAAAATTTTTTTTTTTTTTTAAAAAACCCCAAAATTTTTTAAAAAAATTTTTTAAAAATTTTTTAAAAAAAAAATTTCCCCCCTTTTTTTTTTCCCCAAAAAAAAATTTTTTCCCCTTTTTTTTTTAAAAAAAAATTTAAATTTTTTTGAAAAAAATTTTTTTTAATTTTAAAAAAAAATTTGGTTTTTTTTAAAAAAAAAAAAATTTTTTTTTGGGGAAAAAAAAATTTTTTCTAAAAGGGGTTTTTTTAAAAAAAAAAATTTTTTAAAAAAAAAAAAATTTTTTTTAAAAAAAATTTTAAAAAAACGGAAAAAAAAATTTTTTTTTTTCCAAAAAATTTAAAAACCCCCTTTTGTTAAAAAAAAAATTTAAAGCATTTTTTTTAAAAAAAAAAAAAAATTTTTTTAAAAGGAAAAAAATTTTTTTTTTTTTTTTTTAAAAAAAAAAAAAATTTTTTAAAAAAAACCCCTTTTCCCCCAAAAAAAAAAAAAAATTTTAAAAATTTTTTTGGTTTTTTTTAAAAAAAGGTTTTTTTTTAAAAAAATTTTTGGCCAAAAAAAAATTTTTTTTTTTCCTTGGGAAAAAAAAAAAAAAATTTTTTTTTTTTGGGGTTTTTTTTTTTAAAAAAAATTTTTTTTCCCTTTTTTTTTAAAATTTGGGTTTTAAATTTTAAAAAAAATTTAAAAAAAAAAAAAAATTTTTAAAAACGTTTTTTTTTCCGAAAAAAATTTTTGGGAAAAATTTTTTTTAAAAAAAACCTTTTTTTTTTTAAATTTTAAAAAAAAAAAATTTTTAAAATTTAAAAAAAATTTTTTTAAAAAAAATTTTTTAAAATTTTTTTTTTTTTTAAAAACCTTTTTTAAAAAAAAAATTTTTTTTTAAAAATTTTTTTTTGGTTTTTTTAAAAAAAAATTTTTTAAAAAAAAAAAAAAAAATTTTTAATTTTTTTCCGAAAAAAATTTTGGTTAAAAGGGGTTTTGGTTAAACTTTTTTTTTAAAATTTGGGTTTTAAATTTTAAAAAAATTTTTTAAAAAAATTAAAAAAAAAAATTTTTTTTTCCCTTTTTTTTTTTAAAAAAAAAAAGGAAAAAAATTTTGTTTTTAAAAAAAAAATTTTTTTTAAATTTTAAAAAAATAAAAAAAAAAAAAAAAAAAAAAATTTTTTTTTGGTTTTTTTTTTGGAAAAAAAAATTTTTTAAAAAAAAAAATTTTTTTTTAAATTTTTTTAAATTTTTTAAAAAAAAAAAAAAAAAAATTTTAAAAAAAAATTTTTTTTTCCCCTTTTTTTTTTAAAAAAAAGGGGGGGGGGTTTTTTTTTTTAAAAAAAAACCCCAAACCCCTTTAAAAATTTAAAATAAAAAAAAAAAAAAAATTTTTTTTTTTCCTTTTTCCCCCAAAAAAAAAGGGGTTTTTGCTAAAAAGGTTTTTAAAAAAAAAAAGGGGTTTTTTTTAGAAAATTTTAATTAAAAAAAAAAAAAAAATTTTTTTTAAAAAAGGGTTTTAAAGGAAAACCCTTTTTTAAAAAAACCCCCTTTTTTAAAAATTTTTTTTAGAAAAAAATTTTTAAAAAAAAAAAAAAAAAAATTTTTTTTTTTTTTTTTTTTTAAAAAAAATTTTTTTTTTAAAAAAAAAAAAATTTTTTTTTAAAATTTTTTCAAAAA
>NW_027045931.1:0-15000 GCF_025399875.1 Dalotia coriaria | reverse complement strand
GTGCTGTTTTGCTAAAATAAGCATTTTCAAAGCATTTTAGATCGTTGTAATCGTTCAAATAGACGCAATAAAAATAAAAACGAATAATAAAAATTTCGTCTTTTTTATGCTGTTTTACGTGTTCAAACGCAGATTAAAGCTCAAAACGTGCTGTTTTGCTAAAATAAACATTTTAGATCGTTGAAATCGTTTAAATAGAGCAATATTAATAAAAAGCGAATAATAAAAATTCGTCATTTTTATGCTGTTTACCCGTTAAAACGCAGATTAAAGCTCAAAACGTGCTGTTTTGCTAAAATAAGCATTTTCAAGCTTTTTGGGGCTTGAAATCTTTCCCAAATAGACCCCTATTAAAAAAAACAATAATAAAAATTTCGTCTTTTTATGCTGTTTTACGCTTTAAAAACCTTTGGTTAAAAAGCTCAAAACGTGCTTTTTTTGCCAAAAAAACCCCTTTTCCAAAGCTTTTTTAAAATCGTTGAAACCCTTTCCCAAATAGCCCAATATTAAAAAAAAAGGAATAAAAAAAAATTCGCCCTTTTTTTATGCTTTTTTTACGCGTTAAAACGCAGATTAAAATAAAACGTGCTGTTTTGCAAAAAAAAAAAGCATTTTCAAGCTATTTAGATCTTTTTGAAATCGTTCAAATAGAAGCAATATTAATAAAAACAGATAAAAAAAATTTCGTCTTTTTTAGCTTTTTTTGCGATAAAACGCAGATTAAAGTTTTCAAAACGTGCGGGAAATGCTTAAATAAGCATTTTAAAAGCATTTTAGACCCGTTGAAATCTTTTTAAATAAAAACTATTAAAAAAAACGAATAAAAAAAAATTCTCAATTTTATGCTTTTTTTTACGCGTTAAAAGGCGATTAAACTCAAAACGTGCTGTTTCCCAAAAAAGGCTTTTTTAAAAGCTTTTTTAGATCTTTGGGAAATCACTTTCCCAAATAGACGCAATATTAATAAAAACGAATAAAAAAAATTTCGTCTTTTTTTATGCTATTTTACGCTTTAAAAACGCAGAAAAAAAAGCTCAAAACTCTGTTTTGCTAAAATAAGCATTTTAAAAGAAAGATCGTTGAAATGTTCAAATTGCAATATTAAAAAAAAACGAATAAAAAAAAATTCGTCGTTTTATGCTGTTTTACGCTTTAAAACGCAGTTTAAAAAGCTCAAAACGTGCTGTTTTGCTAAAATAAGCATTTTCAAGCATTTTAGATCGTTGAAATCGTTCAAATAGACGCAATATTAATAAAAACGAACAATAAAAATTTCGTCGTTTTATGCTGTTTTACGCGTTAAAACGCAGAATAAAAGCTCAAAACGTGCTGTTTTGCTAAAATAAGCATTTTCAAGCATTTTAGATCGTTGAAATCGTTCAAATAGACGCAATATTAATAAAAACAAATAATAAAAAATTAGTCGTTTTATGCTGTTTTACGCGTTAAAACGCAGATTAAAGCTCAAAACGTGCTGTTTTGCTAAAAATAAGCATTTTCAAGCATTTTAGATCGTTGAAATCGTTCAAATAGAAGCAATATTAATAAAAACGAATAATAAAAATTCGTCGTTTTTATGCTGTTTTACGCGTTAAAACGCAGATTAAAGCTCAAAACGTGCTGTTTTGCTAAAATAAGCATTTTCAAGCATTTTAGATTGTTGAAATCGTTCAAATAGAAGCAATATTAATAAAAACGAATAATAAAAATTCGTCGTTTTATGCTGTTTTACGCGTTAAAACGCAGATTAAAGCTCAAAACGTGCTGTTTTGCTAAAATAAGCATTTTCAAGCATTTTTAGATCGTTGAAATCGTTCAAATAGACGCAATATTAATAAAAACGAATAATAAAAATTCGTCGTGTTTATGCTGTTTTACGCGTTAAAACGCAGATTAAAGCTCAAAACGTGCTGTTTTGCTAAAATAAGCATTTTCAAGCTACTTAGATCGTTGAAATCGTTCAAATAGAAGCAATATTAATAAAAACGAATAATAAAATTTCGTCGTTTTTATGCTGTTTTACGTGTTAAAACGCAGAATAAAGCTCAAAACGTGCTGTTTTGCTAAAATAAGCATTTTCAAGCATTTTAGATCGTTGAAATCGTTCAAATAGACGCAATATTAATAAAAACGAATAAAAAAAATTTCGTCGTTTTATGCTGTTTTACGCGTTAAAACGCTGATTAAAGCTCAAAACGTGCTGTTTTGCTAAAATAAGCATTTTCAAGCATTTTAGATCGTTGAAATCGTTGAAATAGACGCAATATTAATAAAAACAAATAATAAAAATTCGTCGTTTTTATGCTGTTTTACGCGTTAAAACGCAGATTAAAGCTCAAAACGTGCTGTTTTGCTAAGATAAGCATTTTCAAGCATTTCAGATCGTTGAAATCATTCAAATAGAAGCATTATTAATAAAAACGAATAATAAAAATTTCGTCTTTTTTATGCTGTTTTACGCGTTAAAACGCAGATTAAAGCTCAAATGTGCTGTTTTGCTAAAATAAGCATTTTCAAGCATTTTAGATCGTTGAAATCGTTCAAATAGACGCAAATTAATAAAAAGAATAAAAAAAATTTCTGTCGTTTTTTATGCTGTTTTACGCGTTAAAACGCAGATTAAAAAACTCAAAACGTGCTGTTTTGCTAAAATAAGCATTTTCAAGCATTTTAGATCGTTGAAATCGTTGAAATAGACGCAATATTAATAAAAACAAATAATAAAAATTCGTCGTTTTATGCTGTTTTCGCGTTAAAACGCAGTTTAAAAAGCTCAAAACGTGCTGTTTTTGCTAAAATAAGCATTTTCAAGCATTTTAGATCGTTGAAATCGTTCAAATAGACGCAATATTAATAAAAACGAATAATAAAAATTTCGTCGTTTTTATGCTGTTTTACGCGTTAAAAGCGCAGTTAAAGCTCAAAACGTGCTGTTTTGCTAAAATAAGCATTTTCAAGCATTTTAGATCGTTGAAATCGTTCAAATAGACGCAATATTAAAAAAACGAATAATAAAAATTCGTCGTTTTTATGCTGTTTTACGCGTTAAAACGCAGATTAAAGTTCAAAACGTGCTGTTTTGCTAAAATAAGCATTTTCGAGCATTTTAGATCGTTGAAATCGTTCAAATAGAAGAATATTAATAAAACGAATAATAAAAATTTCGTCGTTTTTATGCTGTTTTACGCGTTAAAACGCTGATTAAACTCAAAACATGCTGTTTTGCTAAAATAAGCATTTTCAAGCATTATAGATCGTTGAAATCGTTTAAATAGAAGCAATATTAATAAAACGAATAATAAAAATTCGTCATTTTATGCTGTTTTACGCGTTAAAACGCAGATTAAACTCAAAACGTGCTGTTTTGC
Organism: Dalotia coriaria; assembly: GCF_025399875.1. NCBI lineage: Eukaryota > Metazoa > Arthropoda > Insecta > Coleoptera > Staphylinidae > Dalotia > Dalotia coriaria. Next base: position 11,632 of record NW_027045931.1, on the reverse strand, counting down.
TAAAATAAGCATTTTCAAGCATTTTGATCGTTGAAATCGTTCAATTAGAGCAATATTAATAAAAACGAATAATAAAAATTTCGTCGTTTTATGCTGTTTTACGCGTTAAACGCAGAATAAAGCTCAAAACGTGCTGTTTTGCTAAAATAAGCATTTTCAAGCATTTTAGATCGTTGTAATCGTTCAAATAGACGCAATAAAATAAAAACGAATAATAAAAAATTTCGTCGTTTTTATGCTGTTTTACGTGTTCAAACGCAGATTAAAAGCTCAAAACGTGCTGTTTTGCTAAAATAAGCATTTTAGATCGTTGAAATCGTTTAAATAGAAGCAATATTAATAAAAGCGAATAATAAAAAATTCGTCATTTTTATGCTGTTTTACGCGTTAAAACGCAGATTAAAGCTCAAAACGTGCTGTTTTGCTAAAATAAGCATTTTCAAGCATTTTAGATCGTTGAAATCGTTCAAATAGACGCAATATTAATAAAAACGAACAATAAAAATTTCGTCGTTTTATGCTGTTTTACGCGTTAAAACGCAGATTAAAACTCAAAACGTGCTGTTTTGCTAAAATAAACATTTTCAAGCATTTTAGATCGTTGAAATCGGTTCAAATAGACGCAATATTAATAAAAACGAATAATAAAATTTCGTCGTTTTTATGCTGTTTTACGCGATAAAACGCAGATTAAAGCTAAAAACGTGCTGTTATGCTTAAATAAGCATTTTCAAGCATTTTAGATCGTTGAAATCGTTTAAATAGAAGCAATATTAATAAAAACGAATAATAAAAATTCGTCAATTTTTTGCTGTTTTACGCGTTGGCGCAGTTTAAAAAGCTCAAAACGTGCTGTTTTGCTAAAATAAGCATTTTCAAGCATTTTAGATCGTTGAAATCGTTCAAATAGACGCAATATTAATAAAAACGAATAAAAAAATTTTCGTCGTTTTATGTATTTTACGCGTTAAAACGCAGAATAAAGCTCAAACGTGCTGTTTTGCTAAAATAAGCATTTTCAAGCATTTAGATCGTTGAAATCGTTCAAATGTAAATATTAATAAAAACGAATAATAAAAAATTCGTCGTTTTATGCTGTTTTACGCGTTAAACGCAGATTAAAGCTCAAAACGTGCTGTTTTGCAAAATAAGCTTTTTCAAGCATTTTAGACGTTGAAATCGTTCAAAAGACTCAATATTAATAAAACAAATAATAAAAAATTCGTCTTTTTTATGCTGTTTTACGTTTAAAACGCAGAAAAAAAGCTAAAAACGTGCTGTTTTGCTAAAATAAGCATTTTCAAGCATTTTAGATCGTTGAAATCGTTCAAATAGATGCAATATTAATAAAAACGAATAATAAAAATTTCGTCGTCTTTATGCTGTTTTACGCGTAAAACGCAGATTAAAGCTCAAAACGTGCTGTTTTGCAAAAAATAAGCATTTTAGATCGTTGAAATCGTTTAAATAGAAGCAACATTAATGGCGAATAATAAAAATTCGTCATTTTATGCTGTTTTACGCTTTAAAAAACGCAGTTTAAAAAGCTAAAAACGTGCTGTTTTGCTAAAATAAGCATTTTCAAGCATTTTAATCTTTGGGAAATCGTTCAAATAGACGCAATATTAATAAAAACGAATAAAAAAAATTCGTCTTTTTTTCCCTTTTTACCGTTAAAACGCGTTAAAAAGCTCAAAACGTGCTTTTTTTGCTAAAATAAGCTTTTTCGCCCCCAGATCGTTGAAATCGTTCAAATGGGAAGCAATATTAATAAAAAAAGAAAAAAAATTTCGCTTTTTATGCTGTTTTACGCGAAAAAACGAAATTAAACCCAAAAACGTGCTGTTTTTTTAAAACCCGGCATTTTAGATCGTTGAAACGTTTAAATAGGCAATATTAAAAAAAACGAATAATAAAAATTCGTAAATTTTTTGGGTTTTGCGTTAAAGGCAGATTAAAGCTAAAAACGGCTGTTTTGCTTTAAGCATTTTCAAGCATTTTAGATCGTTGAAATCGTTAAAAATGACCTTTTAAAAACGAATAAAAAAAATTTCGTCTTTTTATGCTATTTGCTTTAAAAACGCAGAATAAACCCTAAAAACGTGCTGTTTTGCTAAAATAAGACCCCTTTTTTAGACCGTTGAAATCGTTCAAATTAAGAAATTAATAAAAACGAATAATAAAAAATTCGTCGTTTTTATGTTGTTTTACGCGTTAAACGCGGGTTTAAAAAGCTCAAAACGTGTTTTTTTTTGCTAAAAAAAAGCTTTTTCCCCTTTTTTAGATCGTTGAAATCTTTAAAAAAAAAGACTCAATATTAATAAAACAAATAAAAAATTCGTCGTTTTTATGGGGCCCGTTTTAAAAAACGCAGAAAAAAAAGCTCAAAACGTGCTTTTTGCAAAAAAAATTTTCAAGAAGATCGTTAAATCGTTCAAATAGTGCAATATTAATAAAAACGAAAAATTTAAAATTTCTGTTTTTTATGCGGGTTTTAGGGTTAAAAACGCAGATTAAAGCTCAAAACGTGCTTTTTTTGCTAAAATAAGCTTTTTAGATCGTTGAAATCGTTTAAATAAAAACTTTTAAATAAAAGCGAATAATAAAAAATTCGTCATTTTATGCTTTTTTTACCCGTAAAACGAAATTAAAAAAAAAAAATTTTTTAAAAAATGCTTTTAAGTTTTAGCGTTAAACGTTTAAAAAAAGTTTTTAAAAAAAAAAAAAAAATTTTTTTTTTTTCTTTTTTACCAAAAGGCAATTAAAAAAACGTGCGTTTTGTTTTTAAAAAAGCTTTTCGCTTTTTAGAGTTAAACTTCAAAAGGCTATTTAAAAAGAATTAAAAATTTGTCTTTTTATGTTTTGGGCTTAAAACGAAAAAAAAATAAAAATGCTTTTTTGCTAAAAAAGTTAAAGTTTTTTAGTCTTAAATCTTTTTTAAAAAGAAAAAAAAAAAAATTGTTTTTTTTCTTTTTAAACGCAATTAAAAAAAATTTTTGAAAAAATTTTTCAACTTTTGAAAAAAACGTTCAAAAAAAATTTAAAAAAAAAAAAAAAAAAATTTCGTCTTTTAAATTTTTTTGGGGGTTTAAAACGCGTAAATTTTAAAAGGGTTTTTTTTTTAAAAAAAAAAGTTTTTAACATTTTGTTTTTTAAATCGTTAAATGTCAAAAAAAAAAAAAAAAAAATTTCGTCGTTTTTATGCTTTTTTTTGGGGAAAAAAAACCAAAACCTGCTTTTTAAAAAACATTTTCGCTTTTGATCGTTGAAATCGTTCAAAAAAACAATTTTAATAAAAACGAATAATAAAAATTTCGTCGTTTTTATGCTGTTTACGCGTTAAAACGCAGATTAAAGCTCAAATGTGCTGTTTTGCTAAAATAAGCATTTTCAAGCATTTTAGATCGTTGAAATCGTTCAAATAGACGCATTATTAATAAAAACGAATAATAAAAATTTCTGTCGTTTTTATGCTGTTTTACGCGTTAAAACGCAGGATTAAAGCTCAAAACGTGCTGTTTTGCTGCTAAAAATAAGCATTTTCAAGCATTTTAGGACGTTGAAATTGTTCAAATAGAAGCAATATTAATAAAAACGAATAATACAAAATTTGTCGTTTTTATGTTGCTATACGCGTTAAAACGCAGATTAAAGCTCAAAACGCTGTTTTGCTAAAATAATCATTTTCAAGCATTTTATCAAGTTGAAATCATTCAAATAGACGTAATCAAATTAAAAAACGAATAATAAAATTCTCTGTCGTTTTATGCTGTTTACGCTGTGTTAAAACGCTGATTAAAGCTCTCAAAACGTGCTGTTTTGCTAAAATAAGCATTTTCAAGCATTTTAGATCGTTGAAATCGTTGAAATAGACGCAATATTAATAAAACAAATAATAAAAATCTGTCGTTTTATGTTGTTTACGCGTTAAAACGCAGATTAAAGCCTGCAAACGTGCTGTTTTGCTACAAAATAAGCATTTTCAAGCATTTTAAATCGTTGAAATCTCATTCAAATAGAAGCATTATTAATAAAAACGAATAATAAAATTTCGTCGTTTTATAAAGTTAAGTTTTACGCGTTAAAACGCAGATTAAAGCTCAAAACGTGCTGTTTTGCTAAAATAAGCATTTTCACATTTTAGATCGTTGAAATCGTTTAAATAGAAGCAATATTAATAAAACGAATAATAAAAATTCCGTCATTTTTATGCTGTTTTACGCGTTAAAACGCAGATTAAAGCTCAAAACGTGCTGTTTTGCTAAAATAAGCATTTTCAAGCATTTTAGATCGTTGAAATCTTTCAAAAGACGCAATATTAATAAAAAAACGAATAATAAAAATTTCTGTCGTTTTATGCTGTTTTACGTTAAAACGATTTCAAACGTGCTTTCGTTTTATAAATAAGATATCTCAAGCATTTTAGATCGTTCAAATCGTTCAAATAGAAGCAATATTAATAAAAACGAATAATAAAAATTTGTCGTTTTATGCTGTTTTACGCGTTAAAACGCAGATTAAAGTTCTTCAAAACGTGCTGTTTTGCTAAAATAAGCATTTTCAAGCATTTTAGATCGTTGAAATCATTCAAATAGACGCAAATCAAAATAAAAACGAATAATAAAATTTCGTTGTTTTTATGCTGTTTTACGCGTTAAAACGCAGAATAAAGCCTCAAACGTGCCGTTTGCTAAAATAAGCATTTTCAAGCATTTAGATCGTTGAAATCGTTCAAATAGACGCAATATTAATAAAAACGAATAATAAAATCTGCCGTTTATGCTGTTTTACGCGTTAAAACGCAGTGATTAAAACTCAAACGTGCTGTTTGCTAAAAAATAAGTTACTTTCAAGCATTTTAGATTGCTGAAATCGTTCAAATAGAAGCTAATATTAATAAAAAACGAATAATAAAAAATTCGTCGTTTTATGCTGTTTTACGCGTTAAAACGCAGATTAAAGCTCAAACGTGCTGTTTTGCTAAAAATAAGCCTTTTCAAGCATTTAGATCGTTGAAATCGTTCAAATAGACGTTATTATTAATAAAAAACGAATAATAAAAATTTCGTCGTTTTTATGCTGTTTTACGCGTTAAAACGTTGATTTAAAGCTCAAAACGTGCTGTTTTGCTAAAATAAGCATTTTCAAGCATTTTGTGATCTTTGAAATCAAATTCAAATAGACGCAATATTAATAGTAAAAACGAATAATAAAAATTCGTCGTTTTATGCTGTTTTACGCGTTAAACGCAGATTACAGCTCAAACGTGCTGTTTTGCTAAAATAAGCATTTTCAAGCATTTTAGATCGTTGAAATCATTCAAATAGAAGCAGCCATTAATAAAAACGAATAATAAAATTTCGTCGTTTTATGTTGTTTTACGCGTTAAAACGCAGATTAAAGCCTCAAAACGTGCTGTTTTGCTAAAATAAGCATTTTCAAGCGTTTTGTGATCATTGAAATCGTTCAAATAGAAGCAATATTAATAAAACGAATAATAAAAATTCGTCGTTTATGCTGTTTTACGCGTTAAAAACGCAGACAAAGCTCAAAACGTGCTGTTTTGCTGTGCATTTTCAAGCATTTAGATCGCTGAAATCGTTCAAATAGACGCAAATAAAAAATGGCTGTTTGTAAAGTAGGTTTACGATCGAGATGTTTACGTGATAACGTCTTATTGGTGATATAAGTTTTTTGTTGCAATTGTTGTACACTTCACTTGCACTTCACATTTTGTTTTTCCACTGTTAGGCTACTCCGCACACTACAAAACTTTTATCGATAAAACATTCAACGAAAACTTAACCGCACGAGAAAATCTCCATTCGTTTGTATGCCGCCATGAGAGACGGGAAGATCGGCCCACTCACTGAACGCTGCGACTGGCACGGAAATGACTGGCAGCGCTCGAGATGAGATGGGAGATCGGTCTGTCTCTCTCTCGTTGCGTAACGAGAGGGGGCATACCTGCGATCGACCTCGCTCGTGACACAGTTTCTGAACCGGTCACCCGTAAAACGATTTTAAAGACGTTATCACGTCAATAAAAAACGAATAATAAAAATTTCGTCGTTTTTATGCTGTTTTACGCGTTAAAACGCAGAATAAAGCTCAAAACGTGCTGTTTTGCTAAAATAAGCATTTTCAAGCATTTTGTGATCGTTGAAATCGTTCAAATAGACGCAATATTAATAAAACGAATAACAAAAATTTCGTCGTTTTAATGCTGTTTTACGCGTTAAAACGCAGATAAAGCTCGAAACGTGCTGTTTTGCTAAAATAAGCATTTTCAAGCATTTTAGATCGTTGAAATCGTTCAAATAGAAGCAATATTAATAAAAACGAATAATAAAATTCGTCGTTTTATGTTGTTTTACGCGTTAAAAACGCAGATTAAAAGCTCAAAACGTGCTGTTTTGCTAAAATAAGCATTTTCGAGCATTTTAGATCGCTGAAATCGTTCAAATAGAAGCAATATTAATAAAAAAACGAATAATAAAATTTCTGTCGTTTTTATGCTGTTTTACGCGTTAAAACGCAGATTAAAAGCTCGCAAAACGTGCTGTTTTGCTAAAATACTTTTCGCCATTATAGATCGTTGAAATCGTTTAAATAGAAGCAATATTAATAAAAAACGAATAATAAAAAATTCGTCATTTTTATGCTGCTCTACGTTAAAACGCAGATTAAAAGCTCAAAACGTGCTGTTTTGCTAAAATAAGCATTTTCAAGCATTTTAGATCGCTAAATCGTTCAAGCAAATAGACGCAATATTAATAAAACGAATAATGTACCCCCGTCGTTTTATAAGCTGTTTTACGCTAAAAACGCAGAATAAAGTCTTCAAAACGTGCTGTTTTGCTAAAATAAGTACTTTTCAAGCATTTTAGATCGTTGAAATCGTCCAAATAAACGCACAAAAATAAAAACGAATTATAAAATTCTCTGCCGTTTATGTTTTTCGTTTTACGTTAAAACGCAGATTAAAGCTCAAACGTGCTGTTTGCTAAAAATAAGCATTTTCAAGCATTTTAGATCGTTGAAATCAGTTCAAATAGAAGCAATATTAATAAAAACGAATAATAAAATTCGTCGTTTTATGCTATTTTACGCGTTAAACGCAGATTAAAAGCTCAAAACGTGCTGTTTGCTAAAATAAGCATTTTCAAGCATTTTAGATCGCTGGAAAATCGTTCAAATAGACGCAATATTAATAAAAACAAATAATAAAAATTTCATCGTTTTATAAAGTTGTTTGCGCGTTAAAACGCAGATTAAAGCTCAAAACGTGCTGTTTTGCTAAAATAAGCATTTTCAAGCATTTTAGATCAGCGAAATCGTTCAACAGACGCGCAATATTAATAAAAACGAATAATAAAAATTGTCGTTTTATGCTGTTTTACGCGTTAAAACGCAGATTACAGCTCAAACGTGCTGTTTTACAAAATAAGCATTTTCAAGAATTTTAGGATCGTTGAAATCATTCAAATAGAAGCAATATTAATAAAAAACGAATAATAAAAATTTCGTCGTTTTTATGTTGTTTTACGCGTTAAAACGCAGATTAAAGCTCAAACGTGCTGTTTTGCTAAAATAAGCATTTTCAAGCATTTTAGATAATTGAAATCGTTCAAATAGAAGCAATATTAATAAAAAAACGAATAATAAAAATTGTCGTTTTATGTTGTTTTTACGCGTTAAAACGCAGATTAAAAGCTCAAAACGTGCTGTTTTGATAAAATAAGCATTTTCAAGTACATTTTAGATCGTTGAAATCGTTCAACAGACGCAATAAAAAATAAAAAAACGAATAATAAAAATTTCGTCGTTTTATGTTGTTCTACGCGTTAAAACGCAGAATAAAGCTCAAAATGCGCTGTTTTGCTAAAATAAGCATTTTCAAGCATTTTAGATCGTTAAAATCGTTCAAATAGACGCACATTAATAAAACGAATAATGTACCTCGTCGTTTTATGCTGTTTTACGCGTTAAAACGCAGAGATTAAAGCTCGAAACGCTGTTTTGCTAAAAATAAGCATTTTCAAGCATTTAAGATCGTTGAAATCGTTCAAATAGACGCAATATTAATAAAAACGAATAATAAAAATTTCGTCGTTTTATGTTGTTTACGCGTTAAAACGCTGATTAAAGCTCAAACGTGCTGTTTTGCTAAAATAAGCATTTTCAAGCATTTTTAGATCGTTGAAATCGTTTAAATAGAAGCAATATTAATAAAAACGAATAATAAAATCTGTCATTTTTATGTTGTTTACGCGTTAAAACGCAGATTAAAGCTCAAAACGTGCTGTTTGCTAAAATAAGCATTTTCAAGCATTTAGATCGTTGAAATCGTTCAAATAGACGCAATAAAAATAAAAACGAATAATAAAATTCTGTCGTTTTTATGCTGTTTACGCGTTAAAACGCAGATTAAAGCTCAAACGTGCTGTTTTGCTAAATAAGCATTTTCAAGCATTTTAGATCGTTGAAATGTTCAAATAGAAGCACATTAATAAAAAAAACGAATAATAAAAATTCGTCGTTTTATAAGCTGTTTTACGCGTTAAAACGCAGATTAAAGCTCAAAACGTGCTGTTTTGCTAAAATAAGCATTTTCAAGCATTTTAGATCGTTGAACCGTTCAAATAGACGCAATATTAATAAAAAACAAATAATAAAAATTTCATCGTTTTTATGCTGTTTGCGCGTTAGCTGATTAAAGCTCAAAACGTGCTGTTTTGCTAAAATACATTTTCAAGCATTTTAGATCGTTGAAATCGTTCAAATAGACGCAATATTAATAAAAACGAATAATAAAAAAATTCGTCGTTTTATGCTGCTCTTTACGCGTTAAAACGCAGATTACAGCTCAAAAAACGTAGCTGTTTTGCTAAAAATAAGCATTTTCTGCGAATTTTAGATCGCTGAAATCCTCATTCAAATAGGCTAAATATTAATAAAAACGCATCAATAAAAATTTCTGTCGTTTTTATGCTGTTTTACGCGTTAAACGTGCAGGGATGAAAGCTCAAAACGTGCTGTTTTGCTAAAAATAAGCATTTTCATACGATCATTGAAATCGTTCAACAGAAGCTAACATTAATAAAAAAAAAACGAATAATAAAAAAATTGTCGTTTTATGCTGTTTTACACGCTAAAACGCATTAAAGCTCAAACGTGCTGTTTTGCTAAAATAAGCATTTTCAAGCATTTTAGATCGTTGAAAATCGTTCAAATAGACGCAATAAAAATAAAAACGAATAATAAAAATTTCGTCGTTTTATGCTGTTTTACGCGTTAAAACGCAGATTAAAGCTCGAAACGTGCTGTTTTGCTAAAAATAAGCATTTTCAAGCATTTAAGATCGCTAAATCGTTCAAATAGACGCAACATTAATAAAACGAATAATAAAAAATTTCGTCGTTTTGCGTGCTGTTTTACGCGTTAAAACGCTGGATTAGCTCAAAACGTGCTGTTTTGCTAAAATAAGCATTTTCTGCCATTTTAGACGTTGAAATCGTTTAAATAGAAGCAATATTAATAAAAACGAATAATAAAAAAATTTCGTCATTTTATGCTGTTTTACGCGTTAAAACGCAGATTAAAGCTCAAAACGCTGTTTTGCTAAAATCATTTTCAAGCATTTTAGGATCGTTGAAATCGTTCAAATAGACGCACAATATTAATAAAAACGAGTAATAAAATTTCCTGTCGTTTTATGCTGTTTACGCGTTAAAAATCCAGATTAAAGCTCAAACGTGCTGTTTTGCTAAAATAAGCATTTTCAAGCATTTTAGATCGCTGGAAATCGTTCAAATAGAAGCAATATTAATAAAAACGAATAATAAAAAATTGTCGTTTTTGTTTACGCGTTAAAAACGCAGATTAAAAGCTCAAAACGTGCTGTTTTGCTAAAATAAGCATTTTCAAGCATCGATGCTGAAATCGTTCAAATAGACGCAATATTAATAAAAAACGAATAAAAAAATTGCTGTTTTTATGCTGTTTTACGCGTTAAAACGCAGATTAAAGCTCAAAACGTGCTGTTTTGCTAAAATAAGCATTTTCAAGCATTTTAGATCGTTGAAATCGTTCAAATAGAAGCCACATAATAAAAACGAATAATAAAAAGTTTCGTCCTTTTTATGCGGTTTTACGCGTTAAAAACGCAGATTAAAAGCTCAAAAGGTTTTGCTGCTAAAACAAGCATTTTCAAGCATTTTAGATCGTGGAAATCGTTCAACAGACGCAATATTAATAAAACGAATAATAAAAATACCCGTCGCTTTATGCTGTTTTACGCGTTAAAACGCAGATTAAAAAACTCAAAACGTGCTGTTTTGCTAAAATAAGCATTTTCAAGCATTTTAAATCGCTGAAATCGTTCAAACAGAAGCAATATTGATAAAAAACGAATAATAAAAATTCGTCGTTTTTTATGCTGTTTTACGCGTTAAAACGCAGATTAAAGCTCAAAACGTGCTGTTTTGCTAAAATAAGCATTTTCAATCATTTTAGATCGTTGAAATCGTTCAAATAGAAGCAATATTAATAAAAACGAATAATAAAAATTCGTCGTTTTATGCTGTTTTACGCTAAACGCAGATTAAAAGCTCAAAACGTGCTGTTTTGCTAAAATAAGCATTTTCAAGCATTTTAGATCGTTGAAATCGTTCAAATAGACGCACATTAATAAAACGAATAATAAAATTTCGTCGTTTTATCTCTGTTTTACGCGTTAAAACGCGGATTAAAGCTCAAAACGTGCTGTTTTGGCTAAAATAAGCATTTTCAAGCATTTTAGATCGTTGAAATCGTTCAAATAGAAGCATTATTAATAAAAAAAACGAATAATAAAAATTCGTCGTTTTATGCTGTTTTTACGCGTTAAAACGCAGATTAAAGCTCAAAACGTGTTGTTTTGTAAATAAGTTTTTTTAAATTTTTTTAACGTTAAATTTTAAATGGCTTTAAAAAAAAAAAAAAAGCTTTTAAACTGTTTTCGCAAAAAGATTTAAAACGTGCTTTTTTCTAAGCATTTTAAAAAATTTAAAACTTCTAAGCTTTTAAATAAAAAACAAAAAAAAATTTCCTTTTTAAAGCTTTTTTCCCAAAAAAAGCTTTAAAGTTTTAAAACGGGGTTTTTCAAAAACTTTTTAACATTTTAATTTAAATCGTTTGCGTTTAAAAAAAAAACGAAAATAAATCTTTTTGCTTTTTAGCAAAAAAACAGTTAAGCAAAAAAACCTTTTTTAAAAAAAAATTTTTAAAATTTTGTCTTTTAAACTTTTCAAAAAAAGGAAAATTTTAAAAAAACGTAAAAAATTTTTTTCCCCTTTTTTTTTTAGCGTTAAACTAATAAACCCAAAATTTTTTTAAAAAAAAAACATTTTCCCTTTTAAATTTTCTTTAAAAAAAAATTTAAAAAAAAAAAGTTTAAAAAAAGCTTTTAGCTTTTTAACTTAAAACGTTAAATAAAGGCTTTTTTAAAAAAAGTTTTGCTTTTAATCGTTAAAACGTTAAAAGCGAAAAAAAATAAAAAAAAAAAAAAAAATTTTCTTTTTAGCTGTTTTACCTTTAAAAAAATTTAAATAAAAACGTTTTTTGTAAAATTTTTAAGCTTTAAAAAATT